>NC_090175.1:55280448-55570448 GCF_024679245.1 Pseudorasbora parva
CAGCACCATAAATTGACAGTCTCTCCTCAAATCAATCCCAGTGAGGACTGGGAACCCTGTTACCCATTTCATGGAGAGATTAGGATTAAAACCACTTAGCCCATTTAATATCCGTGCCCCAGACTCAAGCCAAGTAATTCCCATTTCTTGCCCATGTAACGCATTTTCAAGAAAATTAGTGTTTAGACGAACATGCTAATTAGGGTATAACTGAGGTCAAGTGGAAGTTGGCTGGTGGAATTAATGTTTTCAGACTAATAATAGATTTACACAGCGATGTTCCCTGCAGAATAATATCCCAGAATCTCCTAACTATCAATACATTCCCAGTTTTACTGTCACGTTCAAACAGTAAATGACGGAGAATGTTAAACGCCCTTGTCACAACAATATTTGACCGATCGACCGCAAATTAGAGCCCGCTTCTCTCCTCCACTCCGGTTTCCTTGATGTTCCGGGCTTGCAGTCAAAAGTAATCCAACTGCACTGGCGGGTGGGAGACAAACACAGGGGCCATTTTCAGAATAGAAGGAGAATTGAGCCTCAGTTGTGGCCTCCAACACCCAAACACCCATTTGCATTTCAGTCTCAATGGGCCTCTATTCCAGCGGCAGCGGCACAGTCGGCGAGCTGCATTACTTCTGATGAGGGCGGCACTCGAAACACTGGAGATGTCTTGATGCCTCAGCACGTATTTACAGCACTAAAAAACAAGTTTCCTTCATTGTATACACACACACAAACATTTAAACTGACCATTCCTCTTGTGGTCATGAACAAGACATCATGCATATCAGCTGACTGTTGAATGCAACTCTTTTATCCAATCTTTGAATCACGGTACACTTATTACTGGGGCATGTATGAATGCATTATCAAACCAAAACATGGAGATCACGATCTCCTTTTGTAATAATTATTGCCATAATCTTTACTATATTAACCTTAAGCAGTATTATATTACTTCAGGGATTCCCACACTATGAGCTGAACCCTGAGATATTAAGTTAATATTTCAGTACTCTCAACAACATTGCATGGTCATGTTAAAGGGTTAGTTCACCCAAAAATTAAAGGTAAACCAAAATGTATTTCTGATACTTCAAGAGACTCTAATTAACCCACTGATGTCTCATATGGACTACTGTGATGATGTTTTTATTCCCTTTCTGGATGATGGACAGTATAGTGTGCATACACTTGCATACGCTCTGGGACTAAATATAAAATATCTTAAACTGTGTGTGAAGATGAACGGAGGTCTTAGGGGTGTGGAACGACATTAGGGGGAGGAGTTAATGACATTTCATTTTTGGGTGAAATAACCCTTTAAATGATCACATGACATGCAGGTAAAACAGGTCAAATATTTTCCATATATTTTGGTAAGTGTTTTATTTTGATTGTTTTTATTAAAAAATATTTACTTTAATATATATTTATTTATAATTTAATGGCATTTCAGCAAAAGCTACTCTATATTCAAGGCTTGAGTAATATGGATGGATGGATGGATGGATGGATGGATGGATGGATGGATGGATGGATGGATGGATGGATGGATGGATGGATGGATGGATGGGACGATATATAGATGGATGGAACAACAGGACGATATATGGATGGATGGATGGATGATAGATGGATAGAACGACAGGAAGATTGATAGATGGATGGAACAACAGGACGATATATAGATGGATGGAACAACAGGACGATATATAGATGGATGGATGATAGATGGATAGAACGACAGGACGATTGATAGATGTATGGATGGATGTATGGATGGATGGATGGATGGAATGACAGAACGATATATAGATGGATGGATGGAACAGGACGATATATGGATGGATGGATGGATAGGACGATATATAGATGGATGGAGCAACAGGACGATATATGGATGGATTGATGGATGGATGGATGGATGGATGGACAGATGGATGGATGATAGATGGATAGAACGACAGGAAGATTGATAGATGGATGGAACAACAGGATGATATATAGATGGATGGAACAACAGGACGATATATAGATGGATGGAGCAACAGGACGATATATGGATGGATGGAGCAACAGGACGATATATGGATGGATGGATGGATGGATGGATGGATGGATGGATGGACAGATGGATGGATGATAGATGGATAGAACGACAGGAAGATTGATAGATGGATGGAACAACAGGACGATATATAGATGGATGGATGATAGATGGATAGAACGACAGGACGCTTGATAGATGGATGGATGGATGGATGGATGGATGGATGGATGGATGGATGGATGAATAGAACAATAGGACGATATATAGATGAATGGATGAATGCAAACTCGAGTAATACAATTTCAAAATAATCATAATATTTAATTAATTATAAACAATTGAAAATTTTACAAACAAACGAAATATAAAAACAAATATAAATAAATAATTGAAAAATCCTTCCTCACATCCTCCTCCCCCTACAAACAGAAATTAGAGTTTTTTCAGCCGGGACTTTTTACTGCCCCCAGTCGAAGTACTCTCAGAAGTGCTATTCCACCATACATTATAGTTCTCCATTTTATTTTGTGTCATACTTGATTGTTCAGCTATTGGTGTAACTGTATTTAAATAGGGAAAACGTGGAGGTGTTTGGTCGCTTCTAACTTGATCTCTGTTTGGTACCATAGTGAATGAACTGGGCTTAGTGGGCTAAGCTAAATGCTATCAGATCATCACCGCGCGTCAGAGCGATTAAGAGCATGCACTGAGACGAGAGAGGTGTGTATCAACTCATCTTAGTTAAGGGAATACCAGTTTAATATGAAAAAGCGGTGAAGTATCCCTTTAACCAGACCATCACAAAAGACAGAGATATCTGAGTCTAGTTGAAACTGACACTGGACAAGTATCTTTTTATACCCTAAAACCTGTTCAGAAACGGGTGTATGATGGAGCGGTGAGCCCAGGAAGGTGTCTTGTGTCTGTGGCTCGTTCTGGGTGGCTGCTCGACCACCAATGCGTTTGCTCTAGCGGTCAAAGGCAGCTAAGTGAACAGGGTTTGATGGTGCAAAGGGGAAGAGGAAGAAGAAATAACCTCTTGACTGAGTAAACCCTCCGGAGCTCTGATCCATTTCACACAGCTCCATTTCCTGCACTCATCATATGGAGTATGACCTACACAACCAACATCACTTCCTGCTTTAAAACGAAGGGCTCTGTGTGTGAGGCAGAGAGTGGAACTGAACCTACAGGAGGAGCTGAAACCGTACACTAACTCTGATCAACCGGTCTGTAAGAGTCCAGGTCACATTTGCAATGAGAGAACAATGCTTTCACTAGAGATTAGGGGAAGGCGGATCAATCGAAATATATCGATAGTATTGATGCCAACACTGGTCTTGGTATCAGATCGATACAGTTGTAATTTCATCAATATAAAAATAAGATTTAAATATCTTTTTTGCTAACTTTTATCTTATAATAATGTGTCCATAAATCTTCTGTTAATTATGTTATGATACTTTTCCAATAAATTGTTTGAATTATTTTCCACAATTATTATTATTATTTTTAATTTAAGGCCCTGCGATTTTTTCTTCTTTTTTCTAAATAGTTCAGAATCCTTTCCTCACCTCTATCTATCTATCTATCTATCTATCTATCTATCTATCTATCTATCTATCTATCTATCTATCTATCTATCTATCTATCTATCTATCTATCTATCTATCTATCTATCTATCCATCCATCCATCCATCCATCCATCCATCCATCCATCCATCCATCCATCCATCCATTGTCCTGTCCATCCATCCATCCATCCATTGTCCTGTCCATCCATCCATCCATCCATCCATCCATCCATCCATCCATCCATCCATCCATCCATCCCGTTGGGGTAGGTGTAGCCGTTCATAAAACACAATCTGGTAAGTAGGAAATCTATGTATTGTTATTTTATCGCGAGATTTTGTCTCTTCTGACCGTTGCTGTACCGCTTTTAGCCACATCTCTTCTCTGTTTTAAGTGCATCTCTGTGGCAGAATTGCAGCGCCACATACTGGTCTGGCATGTATACTACATCGTTTTGAGTCGGTTTCAGTGGTTTTGTGTGTACGGAGATATTTCATGAGACGTGGGGGAAAAAGATTGGATAAAGAAAGCTCTGGCTTTATGTGGATGTGGCCTTAGACTCAATGCAGGGATCGGCTCCTTCCAGATCACTGCTTCCCCAAAGTGAGTTTCACTGTAGCGGAAAAGGCAATTACAAATAATGAGGTGAGAGAGACTTATGGGGAAATACTGCCTGATGCTGGTTTAGTTAATATTACTAACGCACACATGAGTACCTAAATCTTACAGCCGTCTAATATATTTGTCTGCTGTGCAGTTTTCAAAACAAAGCGATTTTATTTTACACATTTAGTGCATGAATAAGCAGCTCTTAATACAATCCTGTAACTTTTTTATTAAGAAAATGCATTTGTGAATGATTGCGTGTGCAACGTTTGTTGTCTTTGCCGGCACTTGCAATATATTTACAATCATCATGTCTGAAATGCATTTAAAGCCGTTTCTCCCGCAGGTTATTATGCATGCATTGGACTCCGCAGCAGTAATCCCACAGACGGCTCTGACACGTCTCAGATTACTGCGCAAGAAAGACTAGATCCCGCTCTCCTAAGCCTTAGAAAGACTCTCATTAAAACATAACCTGTCATCTGCAGGGACATCCCAGCAGCACACACACACACACCTATCAGAGCCTGCGTGGAAACAGAGCACGTCACGCTCGAACACCGGCACACGCTCACGGCTCTGCGTGCACAGAATCTGCACCACCAAAGCTCCTCAGATTTCACAGTTCAGATCTGCTCTACAGTCCGATTTAAGCAGGTGCGCTGATTCAACCATCAACATGGACGCCCTCATGGTCTGCTGTGTAGGAGTTTCAGTGAAAACGGGAGGCTGTGTGTTGCGTTCAGTGCATCTTAACTCGCTTAGCACGCTCTCTGTGTTTGTTTTGAGTTGTGCTGATGCATCGAACCGTCTCAAGGTCTGGAAAAACACTGACGACACTCAACCTTGTGTTGAGCCAGAGCGACTGAATATGAGAAGACAATATTAGCTCGGATTAAACTAAAAACCATGCCATTCAAATCTAGTTTTTTCTTTGAATATCCTTGTCACTCTTTGCAATATAATGAAAGTCTCCAACACAGCAAAACAGCCCTTCGCTGCCACAACATTGGTATTTATTGTTAAAGCAGCATTATATTAATTCTGGCATGCAAAAGTTAACGCATGTTTCCAGGCCTCGACCTAAAATGAACGGGACATTAAATTGAGTTTTAATTTATCATTTACATATTCTGAGCATGTTTACATACTATATGAATGAGCAATGAATGAATGAATAAATTAATGTAGTGTATGCATGAATTAACAATACAGTGAACAAATGAATGAATGCATGACTTAAATGAATGATTAAACTAATTTATAAATAAAAGCATGACAAGCTGCACACGTCACTGTTAAAAGAGACGTTTTCCTACATGATTTGCCTGTGTCTATTAAACCTTTGAGAGAGCAGCTGTCATAAATAGATATGAAATAGCTTCACAAACATTCTGTGTTACAATAATTCAAATGATCACAGATATATATATATATGTTATAGTTGAGATATAAACACTGATGTCTACGGTAATGATCAAAATTGAGCAAATCACATTATAAAGCAACTTTTCAAATAATGATTTTATCAATTGCATCATTACACCAGTAGGTGGCGACTGTTAAAAAATGTATTTGTCATTGAATCATTCATTCGTTCAGAAATGCTGATTCATCCAGTAATGAAACAAGTCATTGAATCATTCACTCAAAATATTAATTTCAAATGTGTTATGCATTTTAAATGGACGGCATTATTATTATTATTATTTTGTTTCATTGTCTACTCGTAATCGCAATCTCTATTTTAAAAAAAGTGATAAGTGATCCTCTATATCGTGCAGCTCCAATAAATACACAAATGCATTGAGCAAATGAACTACAATGATTGAATACATTTATGCATTTATACAAACAAATAATCAAAAATAATGAAAGCATGAAAAATGTGCTTAATGCATGAATACAGAAATGCATTAATGAACAAATGAACTGAAATGAATAAATACATTTTTAATTGAATGAATGTATAAATGAATTAACAAAAACATTAAATTAACAACAAAATGTTTGAATTAATTCAAAAACTAAATTGACTTGAGTGGCATGGCATGAATACACAAATGAATTAATAAGCTTAAAATATTATGAACGGATAAAAGAACACAGGCATGAATGAGTGAATGAGCCGTGAGTGTGTGTTGGCGTCTCTAGGGCACAAAGACGCCCGTCTGCTTCAGCCTGCCTGATCCAGCACTGCAAATCTGATCATCTGTGAAGTGCTGAGATGTGACGCCCACCCAGGAGAGCCGCAGTAATTCACCACACGCATTCTCACTTTAACACACAAATAAACTCGCTAACACACACATCCATATATTACAAACACACACACACACACACACACACACACACACCGAGCACCACTGCTAAAGCAGTCATTCAGTAGTGATGAAGCAGTTTTCTTTATCACCAGTTGCTCGCAAAATAATGACAACGATTCACATTCCGTGCGCACCATTTCCCTTGATTATTAAATAAAGCTCAAGCTTGCTCAAAATTACTAATAATTTGATGCAGGAAGGAAGAAAAAATGTTGAAAAATATTTTGCATGACATTTTAGATGACTAGCGTCGATCATGAGAAATGGGTGAGAAAATCTGGATGCAGAGATGGGAATGTGAAACAGATGAACGCAAGGCCTTTCCAATGACAACACTTGTGTGCCATTGTAAATGAGTCACATGACCCGTTTCCCTGCAGTTCGTTGTGACTGAAGAAGGCCTAAATGAACGATGTTTTGCAGATACGTCTACATTAGGAGCGGAGCTGCATGACATCCCAAATACTTCACTAGAAAACTGCTTTGTATTACGAGTTGAACAGAGACATAAAAATGATTTCTTTTCAGATGTTTGGGGAAATAAAATGGCTGGTGCAAGCTCTGCAGTGAATCAAAAAATAGAAACTGGCCTTCTGAACTCGCGCACTTCCAGTGTAGAGTTACAAAAGCAATCATTACACACAGTTTTATAACTTACATTACTCACATTTAAAGGGATAGTTCAGCCAAAAATGAAATTTAGCCCATGATGTACTCAACCTCAAGTCATCCTATGTGTATGACACTCTTCTTTAAGATGGACACAATCAGAATTACAACATTTACTAGGGGTGTAATGGTGCATGTATTCATACCGAACCGTCTCGTTACAGGGCTTTCAGTGCGGTGCAAGTGTGTTTGTGCAACATTAACAGTCGACTTGTTTTAAGCACGCAAGATACTACAATCTGATTTCCCACACAAACATATTAAAGGGGGGGTGAAACACTCAGTTTCAGTCAATCTCATGTCAATCTTGAGTACCTATAGAGTAGTATTGCATCCTTCATATCTCCGAAAAGTCTTTAGTTTTATCATATTTATAAAAGAAATATGGGCTGTACCGAGTCTTTCCGGAAAAAACCGAGCGCCTGGAGGCGTATCGTGTGGGCGGAGCTAAAGAATGACGAATGTGTACAAAGCGGTGACGTCCTCAAGCGTGGAGAAACCCATCTATCTCAGCTAATAGATATATGATCCAGAATCAAATCTGAGGCTGAAATAAATTGAACAGGAGAAACAGCAACATCAGGACGTCCGTCTCTGTGGTATGGACTGTATTTAGGGGCCTTTGTGTGCAGTTTATGATGACATGATTCAGTTTATGGACTATTGTATGTGACTAGACCTTAGAGGTAGCAAGCAGAACGGTTTTGCACGTCAGACTATTGTAACGTTATACAGAACAACAATGGAGTAACCGTTAGCGCATTTGAATGACGAAGCACGCGATCGTATCGTTTACTGATGTTTACTCATGCGACGGTAGCCAATAGCAGAGACATTTGAAGTTGATTTACTCACCGGCATCTTCCAAAGCAGGACCGCTCTGTCAAAAACACACTTCTTTGGTATGATTTGGTGAAGTCCTGTGACAGCAGTGACCGTGGAAATCCACTTTGCGAAGCGACTGAAGCGATGCCTTGAAGCTTCCCGTCATTTCTGCGCTCAAATCGGTTCAAATGCAGCGCTGCCTTCCCGGAGTGCTGTGCTGAAGCGTTGAAGTCGCTCGACGTCACCCATAGGAATAAAGTGGAGCGCGGCGCGGACTGTAACAACATAAGTGTTCACGGACGACTGGATCTGCACCTGAGAGACTGTTTACAGCGTGCATTTCCTCTCTCCCGCTCTAGTCACGCGCGCGCGCACCCTTCCGGGAGAAGAGCCCGTACAGCCCATACAAGGACCTTCCGCTCTATTAACGTCAAACCGACCCATACTCGAAAAAAACTCGCCGAAACTTGTGAGAAACCGGAAGGAGTATTTTTAACACAGAAATACTCCATCAAACGTCCAACATTAGTTTTTGAAACTTTGTCTATGTTTAGGATGGGAATCCAAGTCTTTAACAGTGTAAAAAGGTCAGTATGCATGAAACAGCATTTCACCCCCCCTTTAAGTATTAAGTCCATTTTAACACAAAACTTAAACGATAAATGCCAATTTGACACTGTTTAATGTGACGTGACAGATCACTGTACAGGCGCGATCATCTCTTCCTAAAGATTAGACATGAATGAACATCTGAAGGTATGTTGAGGATACATTACAGCTTACTAAACCGTATATATGTCATGTAATCACTCAATCAGTGTTTCCAACGGCGGAAAGACGTCAATAAAACAGCTTGAGAACAATGTCACGTAGCATTACAATTATCTCAGAAGTCCTTCAGTGTCCACAGCTGTGAGTTCACCAGAGAAATCAACTTTCACTAAATATATGACATATATTAGCCCATATATTCATTATATTCTACTGAACCTGCTGGTGATGTCTTGATTATTTAATTTATGTTAACTGTGTATAATGATTGCATTTCAACCATGAATTGGAGAAAAAACTCTTTTAGAAGTTAATGCACAAACTGCCTAATGTGAAGTTTACATGCTGTCATACACTGTTATTTGAGTGTTGATTATTATATATAAAAATAAATAGTGAACTTAGGCTGATAGTTTGGGCTCTGTTAGTAACCTTTAATATTATACTAATGTGCAAGTAAGGGCTCCCTATATAGTTTACAGCATTATCTTAAATTAATTCAATTATAACAAAGTTTTTTTAAGGACAGACAATTTTTTCAGTAAACCATGGACCCTTTTCACAGACTGTGATGACGTGTTTTTTTTAACGGTCAGCAAAATTGTAAATCCTGCAAGTGCAACGTTTTTTATATTTTAATTTTTAAAAATGTATATGTACATTTATAACACCAATAGTTTGTATTATATTACTTTTGCATCAAATTACAAAATTCAACTTCCCGCTGCTGTGATGGTTTTTCTTATATAGCGTCTGTGGGAGTGATGGTAAAATAACATCTTTCTCTCTTTTCACTGCCGTTATCAATATCACTCTATTTTTTCCTTCTTTTTAAAAGTTATGAAATCACAATTATTGCATTTTTCTTTTTCCATTTGAGAAAATGGGGACAATATATATGTATATTTAATGCACTCTCTCATTCACCGCTATAAAAGTTAACCCAACTATGGCGACTTCAGCTCAAAGAAACCTGGAAATGTGAAAAGGATCTATTTTTTGTACCGAACCGACAATTTTGTGTACCGTTACATCACTTATATTTACTATTAATAATAAAAAATAATAAAAACGTGTATAATAGTAATAATTATTATAATCTCTTTTATTTAGAATATATAATAATTTTGGTTAACGTAGCCGAGCGTATGGAAAAGAGGAGCATGAATATCTCATGAGTATCTCCTTTTGTGTTCTACGAGAGAAAGTCTTGTGTGTTTGGAATGACATAAAGATGATAAAAACGATAAAATCTCTTTAATGCGTTCCATCCCACACGTTTCTGCTCAGTGCTTTTATGCCTGACAAACAGAGCTCTTGACTAGAACAACAGCGACCGCGTCAGCAGCATGAATACAACACGTGTCTCCTGACATTTTATGGCCTTCATCGCCACATTCTCCCGTGTTGGCTGATGAGTCCCACCGTCACGCAGACAGAGCGAGGCCGATGGGAGTCTCTTAACGCCACTGAAGTGGCTGCAAATGACAGGAAGCGCGCAACAGGCCATGCGCATCAGTGTGACTCATCCGTTTCAAGAGCACACGTTCCCCTCACCGTCACATTCACGGCTCTCTCAGACGTCAATACCTGACCACATTTGATTATATGAACATAAATGATAAGACACAGGGCTCCAGACTAACGTTTTTTGCTACGAGCACAGTGGACCCCAACTGAAAATTTTAGGGGCACAACCAGAAAATGTAGGGGTGCACACGTAAATCACCGTAAAATAAATACTCAAAGAATGACAAAATCTCCAGCTAATAGCGTTTTGAGTATGAGATGTGACGGGAGCATGTGATTTGTTGAATTCAGTGAACGAATACGCCCTTTTGAGTCTGAATGAGAGATTAAAGTTTATGAACGAATTGAACGAACGGGTACATGCCGTTCGTGAAGTTAACATAAATCAGTAGAGCATGGCTCGTGTAGTTTGGCATAAAAAGAAAGAAATGTACACTTTACCGTTGTAATGAAAACGGTGTAATAACACAGGCTGATGGTTAAATGATTACTGTATCAATCAATCAACTTTATTTATATAGCGCTTTTACAGTGACGATTGTTTCAAACTAGCTTCACAGTGTTAAACAGGACAATATAGCAACAAAATTTGATTTGCCTGTATGTAGTCGTTCTGGAGAAAAGAGTGATGTTATACTGTACAGAGCATAAGCGCTGGTTTTGCGTTTGTATTATGTTATGTTTGAACAGGTTTCTTCTTTTAAATAAAATGACTTAATTATGCTTGAGTCATATGCTTCTATAAAAACTGTAAAATAAAACAAAAAAATTTGATAGTATTGGTTAAATTTACATTTACGCATTTGGCAGACGCTTTTATCCAAAGCGACTTACAGTGCATTTTAAGGTACACATTTTTTGTCAATTCTTGCTTTCCCTGGGAATCAAACCCATGAACTTGGCGTTGCTAGCGCCCCGCTCTCCTGGTTGAGCTACAGGAAAGTACCAGTAAATAGATGTGTGTCACGAAGTCAGGAAATATAGCATTTTAGAGAGCATGTATAATTGGAGTTATCTATTGAATAAACACGCCAAAATGTACTGGTCGCACGTGCAACTGGATGTAAAATTCAGTTGCACACGCTCAAATTTTGGTAGCAAAATGCAACCATTTGATGGCAGTCTGGATCTCTGAGACTCACACAAACTAGCATTTCCATAGCATGTTTCTTGATTTGGTCAGAGGAAAACTGGTCCCCTGACTGAGCCTTTTTTCATTTTCTCCATCTCTGTCACTGACATGGGCTAATATTCAGCAATATTTTTGACTGTCCTGACACGATCGGATGAGAACTGGACGATAACACCACTAGCCACGTTTACATTACAGATTTGCGCAAAACTTTTGCGCTATGTCGATAAAAAAAACGACGGCAAGCGGCGATTATTTATGCGACTAAAACTTGCAATGTCATTCCAAAAATTATGCCACATATGTTGGTAGGTTTATGTATTTGTCATCCACCGCACCGGCCATTGATTTGAATGGATGGAGACGTGCGTGTTATATAAGCATTGATGGGAAGAAAAGCCTCCTACACTTGAGTGAATGAGGTGTGTGTGTGGGGGTATTTCTCACTCATATCTGCTTCAAGGTCTTCATGACAACGTGGCATTTGAATAGAAACGTGCGTTCCGGTTCCGCTTATCGGTTCCTGTGTGCGCATTTTAATGCGATTTTAAACCATTCAAGCTGAAAAGACTTACTAAGTCGTTAATAACTTACCGTTATTGAGGTAAACATCCCTAAAGTACAGAGAAAAGGTACCGTTCGATCCCAGCACAGAGTTTCAGAATGTAAACGGTACCCAACCCTAATCATAAAACAGACCGACGACTCTGAATTTTGAATGGATAAATCATGTTCAAAGCGTCTTATTCAGTAAACAATACAGTCGACATTCATGTTTTGGTTTATTACAGTTCCTCACTGAGAAGGTTGGATGGTAATCAGTTATTATTTAATGTAGTCTTGTCTTAAGGAAATTAACACTAATAATAATAATAATAATAATAATAATAATAATAATGTTTAACTCATATAGCCCCTTTCCCAAGCTCACTACTGTTTATAAATAATTTGTTGGTTGAAACAGCAGGATAAACAACTAATATTGTAATTAGATATGAAAAATAAAAAATGTAAGGCAAATAAGCGACAAAAACGTGTTGAAATAAATCAAATGTAGACTTGAACACTTGTTTTATGTTAGCATGTTGCTGCTATCAAACGCTTTTCAATCAACAAACGGTCTCGCACTGCAATGAACAGCTCAGTTTGAATACGAATTAGGAACCGGTGTGTTTTCACCATAGTGTAATGCGTCTCTTTCAAAGGGGGATCAGATATGAAAACATACTAAAATCACTGCTGCTGACAAATCAATGCATCGCAGATTATTTCCAAGAACACACTGAGATCTTTACACATTCTAACCAATAAAATAACTGGTAAAAAGCCATTATTAGCCACCGTGTCTGATGCATGAAAAAGTCATTTTACGTTATACATTCATATATGCGTGTGATATAATAACACTCGCCCTTAAAACGGCACACGTAATCCCAAGACAAACTAGCTGGGGCTCAACTGCTCCACGCTGACAGCTCTGCGTCAGTCCCGACCCCTCTGTAACCGTATACACACACTGCTAATTAGCATCCCCCACCTGTCGTGCCAGTTCAGTGGCGCAGGCATCTGCTGGGTGTGAAATTGGCCACAGCCGATCTGGCTTTCATCCGTGAACCCTGCCAAACCCCTGCCGAGTCCTAACCTCAGCTGGCCATGTCCTCCAAAGCCAGACAGACAGAGGGACGAACGCTTTGCTCCACACACCTATTGTCAAAGGACGCTGTCACATCCTGTTTCGCCCTGTTTATTGGCCGATGTAATGTGATCCGCCCGTTACGGTCTTGGGGCACGTGCAATCTGAAGCGGATAAGAGCTGAGTGTGATTTAGATCACATTAGCGTTACTGTCTCTGTGTTTGAATTGTACCATCTATTTATCTTCTATCTTGAATCTATGGCTCTGTTCCAAAGCCTAGTGAGCTGAATCGCTGCCTACATAGGGAGATACCTTCTAAGAAAGCATTTTAGGAATTAGGAACTTTATAAACGATGATTTGAAAAGCTTTCATGTTTACATTCAGGGCGATATGGGCGATATGATAAATTGTTTTTCTTTTTGTATTAGGGCATGGGGGAGGGGGGACTTTAACAATTAAATTCAAGCTTTTAAAATGTAATCAAATGAAAATATAACAACTAATTTACAAAAAAAATAGGGATGTACTGATATAATTTTTTTTAATATATTTGAAAGCCGATAACCGATATATTGGGTTGGAGTTTTATTAATTTATTCATTTTTACATAATTTTGAGATCTTTTTTTATAGAGATGCACTGATACAAAAGTTTTGGCCGATATCAATAACTTTATATTTGAAACCCAAAAACCGATATATTGGCAAATAAATATAAATTACAAATACATTTTTGATTGTATAATTTTAAAATAATTTTTAGATCATTTTTAGATCTTTTTTTTATATTTAATATATTTGAAAGTTGATAACCAATATGGGTTAGGATTTTACTAAATATTATATAATTTTGAGATCCTTTTTATAGGGATGCACTGATATAAAGATTTTGGCTGATATAACAACCTATTATTTCTTTATATTTGAAAGTAGATTACCGATATATTGGCTGATAAATCTAAATCAAAAATGTTATATAATTTTTGAGAGCCTGATAACAAAACAAAAGTCTCCCCATTAAAGCCATGTCCCAAGCACACAATTATAATGCTCTTATTATAATTTTATGTAGCCGATATGACAGATTTGCGCTTCTCATGTTGCTCTGAAATCCATTTTTGAAGTGATTCCAGTCATATTTCAAGTGATTTATAACCATCATGGTGATAAGTGTGCATCTGAAGAGTCTCAGCTGAAGGAAATAACATGATTTATTTTTAATATATCGGCCACATTTTCTTATCGGACCTATAATGATAATATAAAAAAATGTATACTGATATATTATACATCCCTGTGATTGTTTTGTCAAATAAAATGCTGTACAACAGAACTGCTTAAATTTAAAACATGGATAAATTTAGAAATAATAATATTATTATACCTTTGAGAAGTGGCATAGGCTACAGTAGCGATATATTTCTGCAAAATTTCTTGAAGTTAAACCAAACCATTCGACGGTAGTTTTATTCCCAGATTAAACGGTGAAAAGCTTGTGATTAATTCATTTTGGGTAAATATGTTCAGAGATTATCATCATCATCAACATCAATTTTATTGCAATCTTGATATGTTACTGTTTATCGCCCAGCCATATTTATATTTACATTAAAAATGTAAAAATGTTTTTTAAAGAAGTCACCAAGGCTGCATTTGTTTGATCAAAAATACAATAAAAATAGTGAAATATTATCCCAGTGTAAATCAGCTGTTTTGTATGTGAATATATAGCATTGTAATTTATTCCTGTTATCAAAGCTGAATTTATCATCATTACTCCAGTGTCATATGATGCTTCAGAAATCACTCTCATATATACAAACATTTATGATTATTATCAGTGTTGAAAACTGTTGTGCTGCTTCATGTTTTTGTGTAAACCACGATATTTTTCAGGATTCTTTAATTAATAGAAAGTGCAAAAGAACAGAATTGATTTATCTTTCTATGCATACTTTTGATTTGCCACATTATCTAACACAGAATATTATCATCATAAACAGTCGCTGCCTTTTTTTCAAGAGTTTCTTGAAAATTTGATTTAAGACTCAAGTTACAGGCAAACATCAATTCATCTTAGACTAATGAGCTGACGTTATGAAAGTAAGATCACAGGCAGAACTATTTCTGAAATGCATCTGTGTTACTAATAATTCTTCAGTAAAATGAATGAACTGAGCGGCCGTTAAACAACACGCTTGTTTTTAAGCAAACGCTCATTTCAATCAAGATCTTTCATTCCAAGCGAATCCGGCAGTATTTTGCATATTTGCTTTGATTTTGAAGTCCTCCCAGAACACTAATTATAGCATATTTGTTCTTCTGTCAGATGAAAATGATTCGTTTCAAGAGACTGAACAAGGATTTAGGCTGCCCGTGCTGACAGCCATTAATGTTGTGTGAAGTAAACAATCGATAAATGTGTTCATGCGCCAGGACCGATCGCCGAACGCTCCAACAACGAACCTCAAGGCGTCTGTCACATGGGCGTCAGGTGACAGGGCTGTTTTCCCAGCTAGGCTCTGCTTTCCTAGAGACGGAGACGTTTCTCAGCCACGTCAGGCACAAAGCACTGCATCCGACACATATCTGTGGCTGACAAACTAGCCAATCATGAAGCCTTCAGTTATGACATCATTAAACAACCGGCATGCAAGCGTGAAACATATTGAAACATCAATCCAGTGATCAAAACCTGGACTCTGAGCACATACACTGATGCTCGCTTAGAAGTGCTGCATGAAACTAATAACCACATTTTTGCATTGCATATGCAAAATAAATAGATGTTTAGCATCTCACAAATGCATTTCTTTCATCTGTTTTAAAGATGTTCAGTTAAAGGGTTAATTCACCCAAAAATGAAATTGATGTCATTAACTCCTCATCCTAATGTCGTTCCACACCTGTAAGACCTCCGTTCATCTTCACACACAGTTTAAGATATTTTATATTTAGTCCGAGAGCGTATGCAAGTGTATGCACACTGTACTGTCCATGTCCAGAAAGGGAATAAAAACATCATCAAAGTAGTCCATATGAGACATCAGTGGGTTAATTAGTCTCTTGAAGCATCCAAAATACATTTTAGTCCAAAAATATCAAAAACTACGACTTTTTTAATTAATCATGACTCAATAAGCTGATTCATGACCATTTGAATCTTTATTTGAGGTTTGAAAACAAACATGGAAGAGAAGACAATGCTGAATAAAGTCGTAGTTTTTGTTTTTATTCCCTTTCTGGACATGGACAGTATAGTGTGCATACACTTGCATACGCTCTCCGACTAAATATAAAATATCTTAAACTGTGTGTGAAGATGAACAGAGGTCTTACGGGTGTGGAACGACATTAGGGTGAGGAGTTAATGACAGACATTAATTTTTGGGTGAATTAACCCTTTAAGTTACATATCTGAATCTTGAGAATGAATAGCCGTTTATAATAATTTGAGTATTCATTAAAAAGAGGCATTAAATGTTACTTTACCTGTGAATAATGCTGTTAGGCGCTCTTCTTCAGACAGACCAAATGAAGATCTTTATCAGTATATATTAAAAGGATCGTTCACCCAAAATTGAAAATCATTCCATAATTTATTCACCCTCAAGCCATCCTCGGTGTATATGAGTTTCTACTTTCAGCCAAACACAATTAGGGTTATATTAAAAAAAAAATATTCCAAGCTTTATAATGGCAGTGAATTGTAGGTACCTTATTTTGAAGCCCCAAAAAGTACATCCAGCCATCATAAAAGTGCTCCATACGTCTCTAGAGGGTTAATAAAGGCCTGATATGAAAAATATCCACATTTATAACTTTATAAACTATAAATCATTGGCTTCCGGTAATGGTCGTAAGTCGAATTCTGGCTGAAGAAGGATGACCTCTGACCTGGAAGGCTTGAGAGCGAGTAAATTTAGAGCCCTAAATATGGACTTTTATATAGTGCCTTTAAAAGTTAAATTCTCAAGACACTTTACACAAAAACAAAAACAAAGAAATATGTTGTGTGTTTAATTTTTTCTGGCAATCAAATAAAGGCATAAAACATTAATTTAATTGATCTTTTATTCATACTGTATGATATTAAACAAACTGTTTTATGAAACAAAGTGCTGCACAACAGAGCGTTGCTGTTCCAATTAAAACATGGAAGAAACATTTATTTTTCCTTAATTATAGTTAATTAAGTTAATAATAATAATTATTATTATGTTATTATTGTGACATAGCTAAATTCTACTGTACGACAAATATATTTCTGTCATAATTTCTTCAGGTTAAACCAAACTTTTCTTCAATTTGACTTAAGTATGACCTGATGTTGATTTATTCATCCAAGATTGGAAAAATTCTTTGACTGGATTCCATCAGTGTTTTCACGGGGCCTATAAATTATAGGATGATTTTCATCTTTGGGTGAACTAACCCTTTAATCATCAGTCCACTTCTAGTTACTAGGTGTTTTTTACTGAACCAAGTAAGTTTGTGAGATGTTTTAATGAGTTTTATCTTCTAACAGGTGATTAACTCGAATGTAAATGGCTTATTAAAACAAGTAGAAAGCAAAAAAAAAGGCTGTCAAAGCAATTATCCGCTTATTTCTAGCTTCTAGGTCTCTGTGGGATTTTGTTAACTAGTTTCTTCATCTATCCTAAGTGAACAATAGCAAGCAGCACAAATGACTAATCACTAGTGAACTAAATATGCTGACCTCAGAGTCTTAACATCAATGCAGCATCGATGGATCTTCCTGAGCTTGCGGATGCATGGTCCCATGGCACATAAAGCTGGGAAAACTGCCACTCAGGTCGGCTAAACGATATTCACAAAGCGGCCCTCCAATTGGGAGTCCAACAGTAACTTAAAGGTTACAGGCTAATTAGACGAGGCTTCTGATTTCAAAGCCTCTCGGCTCATTAAAGCATATTGGCCTCCAAACACCAGCTGTGGCCTCCCGGTCTATCTCTCCTGTTCTCCGGCGGTGGAGGCCTTCACCGAGGGAACCACGCAATCGGATCGGATCCGCCACATTGGAACATTTTGGAGCTACAGCGTGGCCTGTTTTTCTGCTTATGTCTCATTACGGCGAGGGATACAGTGGGAAATCAAGGGTGATTGCAGATTTGATTGAATGGGATATGTAGAACGGGAAATCTGTGTGGTAGGAAATGACTGTAATGTTCTGAGGTTGCGCTAGCATTACAAAAGATGATGGATTTAATCTGCCATCGGATAGAATCCATAACGAGAGCCTTCAGGAATATTTTGCCATCCTGAATATGGTCTTGGCCATCTTGGATTGATTTGTTAAATGCCAATTACAAATAGAAGTAAATCAAAAGTCAATTCCGCTTTACATTTCACAAGTGGTTGCGATTGGCTCATCTGCTGGTTTTCTCCAAATACATTTTTTCTCCAGTTTAAATTTTCAAAGAAATATGTTTTGCATTATAGGCAAACCTTTGACCACAAAATGCACATTTGTCCAGAAAAGCCTAATAACTGTCTTGTTTGTTGGAATCCAACTACGTAATCATCTGTTCTTGGAAAAAACTCCTTGTATTGTTTAATGGAAGAAAGCAAGGCTTGAAACTGCGATAACAAGTGGGGCTGAGTATTGACACAAATTTCACGATTCGATTCATAAGCTTGCAATTGACCCTTCGCTAAGCCCCGCCCCCCGTAGTTACTGTTGCTACGCCTGTCAAGCTTTCGCGCCTGGCACGTCTATTACAGTATGTATGCGCCGGTGTCAGACATTTCCGAGGAGATAATTAGTCATTTCTGGCGAACGGGAAATATCTGAGAGAGTAAGAAAAAAGGGACTGCAGTATGTATTTGCGGGATATATCCGCGACATATTATGCAACCGATTACAGAATAATTTCAATAAAATTGAAGCTAAAGCCTATGGTCTCAGCGCAATCAGCAGCTGCCTCATATGTATGTTCATGCACAACAGGGTAAGTAAAATGAGAAAATAATCGAATAATTATAAATCAAACAACTTATCAATAAATCTTGTGGAATAAACACAAGACATTAGCCTGAAAACTTTGCAATGCTTCTCCGGCTTAACGTTATATTTAGCGCGCCGGGCTACTGCTCATATGTCGCGTGTCTATAATCTACTCCTTGGACCTGGCACTAGCCTGAGATTCTGACCTGAGCCATTCATCAAAAACCACACATTTACTGAAACCTTATAACAGAAACCCACTCTCAAACATGATGGGTTTTATTAATATTATAAACACAGCCACTGCAACAATCCTTATGATGAAGGTCTAAATTTGCACACATTTTGTCTAAACAAAACTACAATACAAAACTAATAAATAAAGCTAAGACAGTTCTTTTTATAGTCTATATACTGCATCATATGTTGTAAGTTGCATCAGTTGCATCAGTCAAAAACCTCATGTATTTTCAGTTTGTTGAAGCAAACGTAGGTGTTTTTTGTTAATCCTGACGACATTTAACGTTGTGAATGGGGTCTCACACACACCGCTTGATTCAAGGCTGGTATTTCTTACCTTCAGTATTACGTTTTGGGGAAGGAAAAAAAATACACCATCTGTCCAAACTTTTAGGATAGGCATCAGATTCGCACAATCCATACACACAGATTTGCATTGGCATGTTTCCCTCGCTCGAAAGCTTGACAGACCTTCCGTGCCTAGTTACGGTTGCTAAGCCACGATTGGCCTGTGGTGGTATTCGGGCGTGGCTTAGCGAAGGGTCAATTAGATTAGATTTCGATTCGATTATTTTGGATGTATATCAGGACAGCTACGCTGTACCTTGACTCAGTTGAGTTAAAGATTCAATGACTCATTCATAAAAAACTAACTCATTCTTGAACAAATCAGCCGTTTGATCGACTCAATGACTCACTCATTAAAGGGTTAGTTCACCCAAAAAGAAAAATAGTTATTTACATGTAGTATTTAGTATTTATGTTATTTTTTTACCTCATATCCCGACGAGTCTTGATGAGAACTCGTCGGGATATGAGGTAAAAAAAAAAAAAAATACTGTTGTGTTTCTCACAGAAACCGATCGGTTCGTGTCTTAAGACATCAATGTGTCGTCAGGAGCAGCAGGGTTTTTGTGCACGTTCTCTAAGCATGTTTTTTTGTTTGTTTGTTTTGCTTTCATAGACTTGTTACCTATTCACCCCATTATATGACCTACACAGCAACGGTTGAGTTAAAAATCTTCATTTGTGTTCTACTGAAGAAGCAAACACACCTACATGTTGGATGCACTGGGGGTCAGCAGATAAACATCACATTTTCATTTTTGGGTGAACTATCCCTTTAAGATGGTCACCTGCCGCCACCTACTGGTGGTTTAGTTTCATGTTTAAACGTTTCACTCTTTACAACATTTCTTATTTGCTTATTCAAAATATATTTGAAAACAACATAAATCACATTTGCTGCATTTGTAATTTTTCAGTAAATTTTCATGTAATTTTTTTATTTGATTGCTAACAGCCCTACAGTGTCTTATTATTCTAATTTAATTTATTGATCAAATTTAAGAACTTAAAATGAAAGATGAAGCACTAATAAGATTAGGGGGAAATGCTCTTTATTAAGGGGAAAAAAAAGAATAAATATCACTAATATGCAGATTGAAATATGACTAAACAGATGATGAGAATATTGCTTCAGAATAAACTACAAAAATACAAGCAACTTTTTATTTTTTAATGTATAATATAATATAATATAATATAATATAATATAATATAATATAATATAATATAATATAATATAATTAGGGCCGGGACTTTAACGCGTTAATTAAGATTAATTAATTACGGGACTTTTACGCGTTAATTAAGATTAATTACGCAAAAAATAAATAATTGTAACCACACGTATTTTTGCACCGCGGAACGTTTTTCAATGAATGAGTTTCGACGGAGCGATTATACTGGAACACCAACTCGCGTTCATGAATGGTTCACGAGACGAGTCACGACAACAACACATGAACGAAGAAGCTGATGAGACCGCTTTGCTTGGCCCCGTGGATGGGAAATATTTTTAAAAAACGAAAGGATGGAAGCGTCGACAAGAGCAAGGTTGTGTGCAAGCTTTACAACAAGGAATTTGCGTATCACCGCAGCACATCGAGCCTCAAATATCACAAGTATGCTTTTGCTAAACTTAATGGCAAACATTGCGCTGGTCTGCTGGACTGAAATAAATAAACAATATTTAGTTGATTAAGCTTATGTATTCAGTCATTATTCAATGGTATACTAAAAATCCATGTGAAAAATGATGTTATTTCTCACTGTTCTCAGGCCAAATATTTATATGCAATTAAAATGCGATTAATTTCGATTAATTAATTACAAAGCCTCTAATTAATTAGATTAATTTTTTTAATCGAGTCCCGGCCCTAAATATAATATAATATAATTAATATAATATAATATAATATAATATAATATAATATAATATAATATAATATAATATAATATAATATAATTAATATAATAAAACAAAACATAATATAATTAATAAAATAAAACATAAAATGATATAATATAATATATAAACATTTTTGTTATGGTGATTCTAAATGTTTGCTGACACTCCTAACTTTTTGAAGTGCTACCAAGTTAATTTCGAGCCCTGGGAAGGGATGTTTTTCCCAGGAAAACCTTGATGTTGACTCTTAACAGACTTGGAAGGTTCCAGGTTCAATACAAGTAGCAACAGCGTTTATTGCATAATGTTTATCATCATCACAGAAAATAACTTAAAGGATCCTAAATTGTAAATCTCATCTACTGTCTGAATTCTCATGTAAAATTACGTCTGACTAATAAAAAAAACAAAAAAAAACAAGTGCATGCAGCAAGCAAACAAAGTAGCATGTTATTAGAAACCGTCCCGTAACCACTTGAAAGAATGTTGACACAGTAGCCAAGAGCCGCTCCGAGGTCTGTTTCTAATATCCTAATATTCCATAACAGATCCCCGGCTCCATGCGGATAGGTATGCGAAAGAAATACATTTGGGAAGCAAGTGGAACACACGCGCAGGTGCACTGCAGCATTAACCAGCCGCAGCTGACAGTAAGAGCAACACGCGGAGCTAACCAGCTGCAGCTGACATCAACAAACGGATCCTGCGGTAGCCCCGGAGAAGCTCAGACTATTTTTTCGTTCAGGAGTCACGAGTCCGAGCAGATTCTGCATTGATGTGGCAGCCGCCTCCACCCCCACGGCTGGGGAAAAGTGAAGTCACATGGATCAAATGCAGGCCGACGTGTCATGGAGGCCCCGGTCAGGAATGAGAGGGCTGCAGAACTCATCAAAGTCACTCCCTAGCAGCGGCCTGACGTTAAGCTCAAGTCAGCATTTCATTGTTTTGTGAATGACCTGGGGGATTGACACCCTGCCGAGCGAACACATTCCCCCGCATGTTTGCTCTGGTGAGGGCGCGGCTCGCTCTGGTGGATTGCACTGACAAACAAAATGTGCAGCAAGCCCGTCTCAGTCGAGTTGAGAGTGACTGAAATCAATCTTAAAATGGAGCCAAAAGCTGAAATGCAGTGAATCGAGGCAGTTAACGACACTACAAATCACAAAGAAAAAACACCCTTTTAGGAAAAAGAAAAAAATATTATAGTATTATTAGAATTGATTTACTATTATTAAAAATAAAGTTTAAACAGCATTAAATATGAAAACATAAATTATTCAAAATGTATATAATACTCATATTTATTATAAACAACATTCATATTTTATATTTATTTTAAAAATCTGTATAATAAAACAAGCACAACTTAATTCAATAAAAAAGTAACTGTGTCAAACATATAAAATATACACAATTAAAAGCTTCACAACTAAATATTTTTTTTGGAATACACAATAAAGTGTATTAAAGGTACAGGAAAATTGGTATAAATGGCATGTGTTTATTACAAAAATTAATGTATAAAATCAAAAGCTACAAAACAATTGAAAGAAACGCAGCTAACTACACTGAATTAAGACGTTTTTACTATTATTTGTTACAATAATAATTATAAGATAATTTACTTTTATTATAATTTATTTTAATGTATTTATTTATTTACTTACGGAAATACAAAATGAATAATCATTTCTTATATATATTGTATTTTATATTATATTATATTATAATAAAACAATGAATTTAATATAACATAATTTAAATAATAATAACTATAATGCAATTTAATATTTTATATATATATATATATATATATATATATATATATATATATATATATATATATATATATATATATATATATATATATATATATATATATATATATATTGTATTAGCAATATGCTTATGGATATGTTATTATATGAATTGTAGTAGTAAATAGTTTTTTTTTTTTTTTTTGCAAAACAAAAATATCACACCAGGATAGAACGTGTTGTAATTTGTCATTTATCTCTTTTTATTTAAAACAGATTTTTATGAGAGTGCTGCAAAATATGGTAAAGCAACAGGAGATAAACTATAAATGTAGAAATCTTTCACCAAAATCAATCTGGTGTTTATTGATCATGCAGCAGACACGCCACCAATGCAGCATAAAACAGACACAACTGTTGACACTTGTTCACTGGGTTAGAAGACACGTCGACATGTCATCTGTTATTAGGACTGAAGGCTGCAACCGGTGTAAGCGACTTGTCAAGCACACACACATACACACATAATTCGAGAACGAGAAACAACAACAACAACAACGGGCTATTCAGTGTCAGGCACACCATCACATGACTCTGGCATTTGTATATTATCTAGGAAGACGGGAACGTCTCTCTTTTCCATCCCCCACATTTCAGCGCCGCTTCCTGTCTCTCTGTCAATAGTGTCAACCAGCTGCGGTTCAACCGGCTTCTGAGTAACTGGGTTAGAGAGGACAAATGCATGATAGTTGGGTACAGTTTTGAGAAACCAATCGTCATTTGCTAAGATAACTCATAATGTTAAGCATCCACATACACACAACTCGATATTTCTTTTATCTGCCGCAAAAATATAACCCATTATGTTACTTCTACAAGATCCTTTCATGTCAAACATCTGTCTGAAATGAGACAATTAAACAAAGTGGTCAATTAACTTTTCTTGCTTTTCTTTCACCTGTTGCTCTAAAAACATAAATCAAATACCTTACTTTTACAACATTATTTCAGTTCACAATCAGACACGCTATTTCACATTTCTTGCGATAATTTTCCACTTTTACTAACATACACTTGGAAACACCGATATAACTCGAGCAGCGATGTTACTGAACAATTTTGAACAGTCAGGTTACCAAAACAACCGGAGCAACTTTACATGTTAATTTCCCAATTTGTTCACAACATTCAATTATTAGAGCAATCCAATGCAGGACTTTTTTTTTTTTTACTTGCTATGCTGTATCATTTTAATTGTTATCGTTATCGGTGCGATTTAATTAAAGCCGATAGTGTTATTTCCTTCAGCTGAGACACTTCAGGTGTGCACTGTTCCCCATGATGGTTATGAATCGCTTGAAATATGATTGAAATCACTTGAATAAATAAAAAATACAGTTCAGTGCAACATTTCAGCACTTTTAATGGGGAGACTCTCAAAAATTAGATAAAAATGTTGATTTACATTTATCAGACAATATATCGGATATTGGCTTTCAAATGTAAAGAATTATCGGTTATCATATTGGCCAAAAATTTTATATCGGGCATCCCAATAAAAAAGGGTTCTCAAAATGATATAAGAACGTTGATTTATCGGCCAATATATCAGCGTTCAGCTTTCAAATATAAAGAATTATCGGTATCTGCCAACATTGTCATATTGGTGCATTACTATAAAAAAAGATCTCCCAAAAAATTATGTAAAATAAATAATAATATATAAAAATATATAATTCATTTATATAAAATTTAAAAAAAATGATAAAAAAAATTGGATTTAGATTTATCGGCTAATATATCGGTTATCAGCTTTCAAATATAATGAATGATCGGTTACGGGTATCTTCATATGAGTGCATCCCTATAAAAAATTATTTCAAAGTTATATAAAAAATAATAAAAATCAAAAATAATATATAAAAATGTGGATTTAGATTTATCGGCCAATATATCGGTTATCGGCTTTATCGGGCAATTACTATCAGATTTTTTTTTATTATCGGTATCTGTCAAAATTTTCATATCAGGGCATCCCTATAAAAAAGGATCTCAAAATTATATACAATCAAAAATTATATTTGAATTTGGATTTATCTGCCATTATATCAGTTATCGGTATTGGCCAAATTGTTCATATCTCTAGAAAAAGTAGTACGCGTTATTTCGTTAGAAACATTGTTTAATTTCAAAGATCAATACTCGAAACGAATCACTCACTACATTGCATTTGATGCATTAATTTTAATTTCTCAATTTTTCCGTTACTAGCGTAATGCAAGAGGAAGAAAAGAACACTGTAACTTGTTACTGAAAAAGTTTATCCCAACACTGACTCGCTGGCCTTCTTCAAATGCCACGGCCTTGAATATGAAGTCATGCTGCGGTCAAGCAGGAAACTCGCTGTGCTGTATTGTCTATAAAAATGGAAAGCGTGTACAGTAACATCAGCCTCTCGGCTGGATCTCTTTGTTCTGGTCGGGACAGGACGTTCAGCACAATGCAGCACACACCTGCATTTTAAAAGGACAAACAGCAGACTCTCACGGCTGCCGTGCCTCATATGCTGAGGTCGGCAGGACGGCGTCACAATGAAACAGTGAGCGTTACAAATGAGCCCACTGACCAGATTCATTATCTGTTAATGCAGAGCACATGGCTGATTGGAAAACAACTCGGGCTTTTGTGCATCTTCACAAGGTCAACGCAGTCAGAGGAACTCACGAGTCTCCGCAGCACCTCCGGCTGCTCGAGTCCCGTCGCGAGCGAGAGAATCTGATGACCGTCGGCTCCCAGGGGCCAAAGACTCGAGCTCAATGGGCCCCTGTGTTCCAGATTCAATTAATACAGCAATACGCAATCTCAGTTCAAATGCCTGGGCCAAACAAGAAACAACAAATGAAGGGATTTGAGGTCAGTTTGTATTATCCAGTATATCTATAAGTTTTCAATTAACAGTGATGGGCGATTTATCACAGATTTATATTAAATGCATATTGCAATATATGCATTTGTTCTAAAATGGTTTAAAACTGTTAAAAAAAATCAAGTAATGTTTTCCACACTATTTTTCATTAAATCATCAGAAGAAAGAAAGATTAATTAGAATTTGTTGAATTATTTTGATTTATATCCACCAATATATGATTTTTAACAAAACATTTTAATGCATAAAAACCATGTGGACTTCCGATATTTGAGGGATTTGATTCACAAAAAAATTAATAGTTTGATTCAATTATGTGTGCTACTGATATCTACAATTAAAATAAATATAAACAAATATATTTTGAGAAACTTAGTGACCAAGAAAAATGTTAAAGTAATTTATTAGTAATCCAGTAAAAATATCCCCTAAAAATACTAAAAATATTCAATATATTACACATCCCTAGTAATAATGAAAAATTCACAAATATAAATTGTGTGTGTGTGTGTGTGTGTGTGTGTGTGTGTGTGTGTGTGTGTGTGTGTGTGTGTGTGTGTGTGTGTGTGTGTGTGTGTGTGTGTGTGTGTGTGTGTGCACACATATATAATTAATATGTAAGAACAGCAAATGTAAAATATATAATTTTTTTTTCATATTAATATTTTCTTTATTAATTTGATATAAATATGTTCACTTTTGTTTTTAAGAATATATGTCTGGGTTTACTTGCTTAGAGAAGACCAAGAAAAAGATTTAGCATTTTAGGGTGCAGGTTTGGTTTAGTTTAGTTTTAAAACTGTGTCACATGAAGCACCACAGTGCAACCCCCCAGAAACCCTATGATGTACAGAAACGACAGACTCACAAATGGATCCTAACTGGAGGCAGTTGTTAACGCATTAGGGTAGCCGTCATCTCTGACAGACCTGAACTGCTGTAATAGACCGCAAATCGATGGCAAATTACAGTAATTCACCAGATCTTTGACTCAAGTATACCTCACCTCTAAACAACAGACACGAGGTGGCTCGGAAAAAAAAAGTGTTATGCAGCACTACAGGCTGATGTTGCCAAAATAAATCAAACTTTTGCCGAACTCAAAGCCTGCGCAACGACCACGGGTTAAAATGATTGCAGAGGCTTCTGCTTATTTAAACTCACACAGAAAAACAATACAAGTCGGAGCACTTCAGTAAATCCTTACATATGAGCGTCAGGCCTGTGACAAAACAAATGCGCAATGCAGCAATGCATCTTTCAAACCGTCCAGCTTTAAGCAAACAATATTATTGATATCAGCTGCATGCCTCGTAACACTATCCTCTGACACTGACCTACATAGTGACCTTGCCTAATTTGCGAGATAAACGGCAGAGTGTGTGTAAGCTGTGGATGATTGTTTTTGAAGGGCGGGACTGCAGCGCACATGAAGGTAAGTATCATCTTAAGTCTATTATTCCTGTGAGAGATAGGAGCTGCTCCAGTTTTACTGCGCATTTGTCAATGTCACTGCGCAGTGTTTCCGCTGCATTAAAACACTGTATTGCTCGGCTCATGGCCATCTGTGTGGCGAAAACACTACGTGACCCAGATTAAACAAAAACACCACTTTGTGGTCACTAGAATACGATGAAAGACAAATGACAAAAACACAAAAAAATTATGACAATGTTAACCCTATTAAACCAGGCGTCGTCATCGACATATCTAACCAAGCTGTGTTAACGTTACCATATCATATTAATTCATATTGCTCCTGACTAGGGTTGCAAAATGATCGAGAATTATCGGGGATTTGCTCCTTAATTAAATAAAGTTAGCCAACCATGGACCACCCCTGCATGCACTGAGCATTCCTCCATAACATCCACATTCAAATGATGGTTTTCTGTTTTAATAAACTTTAAAATATAATTTATTCCTGTGATCAAAGCTGTATCTATCATTACGCCATTCTCCATCCTTCAGAAATCATTCTTATATGATGATTTATTATCAATGTTGGAAACCGTTGTGCTGAAACCTCTGCAATAACCTTTGATGCTTCTTCAGGATTCTTTAATGAATAAAATGTAAAAAAAAAAGAATAGCATTTATTTAAATTAAAATATAATTATTTTGTAACAATAAACACTACCGTTTAAAAGTTTGGGGTCAGTAATTGTTTTTCTTTCTTTTTTTTTGAAAGAAATTGAAACTTTTATTCAGCAAGAATGTGTTACACTGATAAAAAGTAGTAGATATAAAAACTTCTATTTTTGTTAAAAGCTGTTCTTTTTTAACTTTTTATTTATCAATAAATCCTGAAAATAGGTTCATAAAAAACATTAAATTATAATATTAATATCAAATCAGCATATTAGAAAGATTTCTGAAGGATCATGTGACATTGAAATAAATCACACATGCATAACAATTACTGCAATAAAAATATACTTATTTTTCATGTGTGTTATTTAATTAGAATAGACTGGAAAATCTTTCAGTATGCAAAAAAAATCCCCCAAATTGCAAATAAATGCCCATAAATTCCCTGTTAAGTTTCCAAATTGGGATGTTAAAATTTCGCATGGAAATTTTCAGCCCTTTTGCACGCCTACTCATCAATATATGGCTTATCACGAGAGATAAATGAAATAAACACAGCTTTAAGTTTTTCAGGTGGCTATAACAGAAGTATTCAAGAAAGAAATTCTACAGAAATTAAAGTAATCCACTGTAAAATAACACTGAATAGTTTTCATTGTAAAATTTCAATACAGATTAATAACTTTGAAATGTAAAAGTTATTCAGAGCAGTGAGGGATTTTCAGTCTTCTTTGATTAACAGCAGGTTTATTAGGCTGATGTCACTTTAAGAGTTAATGCATGGATCCAATATACTTTTACCAAACATATGTTTTCTATTTATATTCCAAAATGGACTCTATTTACCTGAATACTCAGCAAGATAGGCATTTTGACATAACTTTGTATGTATTTGACCACTTCATCGCAATAAGCCACGAAAATGAAGTCAATTTGGTACTCTTAAGCAGTTTGAGAGCCTTTATGAGAGCATATAGATCAGTGGTGCGTGCGCTTTTGATGCGAGCATGAAACCTGCAAGAATTGGTAAAATTATGCGCAACACAGCACTATTCAACCACAGTGAACAGGTCAAGTGTGTGAGTGGAGGTGGGGGTGTGTTACTTCGGCGACAGACAGATGAAAGAGCGAGAACATACAGCTGGTATCGGTGTATCAATACTGCGGAAAAGGAGTATTGGAACCGGATATTTCAGTAGCGATTCATATCGAGTTTCATCACAATGCCTTGTTCGCTTTTTGAAGGTCTAAAATGAAGAGAATTTTGTTTTGTACTGCAGTACCCAAAGCTGAATGTCTAATCTCTTGTAATGCATCAGTCATGGGCAAAACACCCTCTGGCTCCACCTCCTACGGTAGCCACGCCCCCAAACGCTCGCTATAGTTTTTTTTTTTAATATATATACATAGCGCTTTTCTAGGCACTCAAAGTGCTTTACATAAAACGGGGAATCTCCTCAACCACCACCAATGTGAAGCATTCACCTAGATGATGCCATGGCAGCCATATTGCGCCAGAACACTCACCACACACCAGCTGATTGGTGGAGAGGAGACAGTAATTAAACCAATCATTATATGGGGATTATTAGGAGGCCATGATGGAAAGGGGCCAATGGGCAAATTTGGCCAAGACCCCTACTCTTTCATGAAGGACATCCTGGGATTTAACGACCACAGAGAGTCGGGAACCCCGGGTTTAACGTCTCATCCGAAAGAGGGTTGAGCTGGAAAGTGATTGACAAAGTGATTGGTGCGGGAAAGCTCAATGGTCTCACTTTTGGGAGAGATAATCCCATGCATGGCATGCTAATAGTCAATGAACAATACACTGAGTTAAGAGAATGTATTTATTAATTATTGCTCACTGCATTTGTTTTGCACATGGTCACGGGTCTAAAAACAGCATTCACCGAAACCCACCGCCAGGCCGTATAAATGACGGACGTGGCATGGTAACGTTAGATGGAAAGATATAAAAGTGGCTGGATGAGAGAGCAGCGCTGCCCTTTCGGTCTCTATAGGTCAGCTTTATTTGAAGTGTGCAGTATGCAGTGTGGCAGAGCTGACACATGCACTCTAATTTCAGAGTGCTGCACTAAGACAAGCTATTTGCCAGCAACACAAAAAGTCTCCTCAAAAATTTTGTTGACGTTCGCTTGGTCAATTACCGTGTGCAGCCAATTCCCGTGCTTCATTTACATAATAATACTTGCCTAAAAACTGATCAACAATCAAAAATGGTGTTTATGCACACAAATCAAAGTAAAATTACGTTCCAGCATTAAAATCCATCGATATACACACCTGTGACCGCACAGTGCATGCGATAGCTAGCTAAAACTGTGATGTATATGAGATGTATAAGTCTAGAGATATATGCGCAAGAATGGAAATAACCATTTTCTAGAATATTAAGTCTCCATGTTTATGTCAGAAGTGAAATGCTTATAAATGCACACCTTGGACCGAAATTCTATAGTAATGTGCTTTGTTGAAAATGTGCATTATTATTATTAATGAATGTAATTATTTATTTAACATTGGTATAATTTATCATATTACTCTGGTGCTGTTTAATAAAACCAAGAAAAAGACCATGCAACAGGGAAATTACATATAAAACAAACTGTTCCAGCTCTAAAATTTGTCGATATACATAAATAAATGAAATAACTAGCAACATAAATGTATAGTTACATGTACCGTATTTTCTGGATAATAAAGCGCCTTGTTTTGTACTCATCTCTGATTGGTCAATGATGTAAAATGCAGGTTTATGCACATGTGACCACAATAATATATAGCAGGGGTCCCCAGACTCGGTCCTGGAGGGCCGCTGTCCTGGAGACTTTCGCTCCAACCCCAATCAAACACACCTGAAACAGCTAATCAAGGTCTTACTAGGTCCTAAAAAGGAATTGATTACCTGGTTCAGATGCGTTTGATTGGGGTTGGAGCTAAACTCTTGCGGGCAGCGGCCCTCCAGGACCGAGTTTGGGGACCCTGGTATATAGTAATGCACCAAGTTGCTTTATTGGAATTGTGTATCATTATTATTGTTGTTAATTATTGAAATCATTCATATTGTTTCAACATATTGCTGCTGGCGCAAGTAAAAAGCCATGAGATGGTGATTTTACCATAGTTAAAAGGCATTTTCGCCAAAGGTTATGCCTAAAACCATGCCTTAGTCTTGCTAAATGGTCTTTGACACAATACTCATAAGGGAATATTTCCACACAAAAAAGTCAGAGCTCATTAAACATCCTCCAGGCATTGCTGAAAGAAAGCTGCAAACGAAGAGATGCATTGTGTAAGTGGAAAGTCTTACCTTCAGCGAGTCGAAGCAGGCGATCACCCGTCCGTTCTCCACCTGGCAGCTTTTGGGCGGGTGCGCGAATTTGCACTCCTCGTCGCTGCGTGAGCAAGTCCCCCTCTGAAACTGCCGGCACACCTCGAGAGTCAGCCATTTCGTGTCTCGTATCGACGCAATGTTTAAAGCCATGGCAAAAGTTGTATGGAGAACCTGCAGGCTCTATGGCGTCAGTAGATTGTGGATTTGGGTTTGTACAGTCTATTGTGTGTTGTTGTAGTTTTGAGGTTTGTCTCAGTTTGTTGGCGAGGCCCTTTAAATAGAGATGTCACATTCAGACCCCCGTTGGCTGTCGCATGGGAGATGGCCGCTATCAGTGAAGCTGTCAATCTCTGCAAAGTCACTCATCAGTCATTTAGTCCCAGGTGCACAACACTGCAGCGACAAGAAGAACATGCTCCAGGTCTCTGAATGGTCTTGAGGCCAACGGCTGGGAAAAACTCTACCTAAAGGCGATTGCTCTCCTTGGTAAGAGATCTAAAAATGGTCTGTGAATGGAAAGAGTGTGTTGGTTCCTTGTGCTTTGGCAAGTCTGAGGAATTGAGATCTTCTCGGAGGCCAAGCCAGTGTAGGGTGGGGTCGGCGAGCAGCTTCAAGTAGGAACGTCGTCAGTGAAGGCACTTTCTTCTGTCCAGGATCTGAAAAAGAAGGCCAAGATTTGATTTGGGTAAGAAACCAGGCGACTAGAAGATTCCCACATGGATATGACCACTTATAAGTTGAACAAAATTGAATTTTCTTCAATTAACTATTAATTTACACATTTCATTTGTTTATGTAGCAACTAGGATGGATGAATAGCATATTAAAAAAAACAGTTAACAACAATATCCACAAGAAGGAATAACAGACGGATATTATTCTGGAAATTGAAGCATTGGTGTTATCTAATAGGCCATCCTAGGATTATATTTACATTTAATCATTTAATCGAGGGTTTTATCCAAAGAGACTAACCAATGAGAAACATCACAAGCATGAACTTAAGCTAGAAGCAAACCAGTGTAATATGAAATGTCGCATCAAAGCCCGTCTGGAAAAACAGCTACATCGATTAAACACAGTGCCACAGTCGGTCAAATGCAGAGGTGTAGCAGCACTAAAGGAAAAACACCTCCCCGTCCTGAACCATTTAAGACTGCCTAACCTGTTGAGTAATGCCAGAGACTTTAGCCAATAGAAAACATTCCTGGCAGCCGTTCAACTGCCAGAAAAGGACCGAAACAGATGCATATTCCAGACGTGTTCCCGTCCGCGACGAGTGCCACAACACCACGATCAGCTCATGTTAAACTCAGAGTAAGAAGGGATAGATAGACAGACAGCTAGACAGATGGAAAGATGTGGAGAGAGAGAGAGAGAGAGAGAGAGAGAGAGAGAGAGAGAGAGAGAGAGAGAGAGAGAGAGAGAGAGAGAGAGAGAGATGAACAAACAGAAAGACAGAATGAAAGACAGACAGATAGAACAAAAGACAGACAGACAGGCAGGCAGACAGAACGACAGACAGCTAGAACGAAGGACAGACAGACAGTCAGATAGAACGAAAGACAGACAGACAGAACGACACAGATAGAACGAAGGACAGACAGACAGTCAGATAGAACGAAAGACAGACAGACAGAACGACACAGATAGAACGAAGGACAGACATACAGACAGACAGAACGAATGACAGACAGACAGACCGAATGACAGACAGACAAACCGAATGACAGACAGACAGACAGACCGAATGACAGACAGGGATAAAACGACAGACAGACAGAACGAATGACAGAGAGAAAGAACGAATGACAGACAGACAGACAGACAGACAGACAGACCGAATGACAGACAGAACGACAGACCGAATGACAGACAGAGATAAAAAAACAGACAGATAGAATGACAGACTGGGAATTATAAACATTTCTTCCTTGCGTTTACTTATAATTAAGTCTATTATACCCATTCACATCCTTTACTGTGGTAAAGTAGAAAAACACTGTAGGATGGATACCTTTACTTCAAATTTTATTTAACAGTTTGTGCTTGTTATTTTGAATTTTTTTTATTTGAATAGCGCATTTCACACGCCGCGATTTTACTTTCGTTTTCTCTGGCATAATCAAACATAGCCTAAATGTTTTGACCCTATGGGAGATAAAATTCGCTCTTCAGAACTTTTACAACAAGTGTTGCTTTGTGACATCAGGAGAAAACATGAGGACGAAAATATTCGAAAAGGTATCTATCCAGCTCGTGTCCCACATTCATCTCAAAGCGCAGAGCGACATATGACCCATATTTCCGGGGAAATAGGCTATAAAAAAAATATTTTTTTAACTAATATAACGTTCTTATATTCTTTAGGTTACCATTATTTACTGATAATTGTTTGAATGTTTTACAGGCTGTAGTGGATTGTTTTACTGACAGAAAATAAACACGAATGCATGAAATGCATGTTTGAGCATTTATTATTTCAAAACGTAGGCTATAGTATATTATATATATATATATATACATACATGACATAGACTACAGTATTTATAAATAGCACATATGCACTAGTTATACTCTTAATTCAATTTACAGAGCAATCCCTTCAAAGTTTTTAATTTAGCCACAGAAGAGGATCAGTGTTTGTCGCAACAAGCAGACTCGCAACGGGGGGCGTGGCATCATAATGGACGATAATATTGTCTATCGGCACAACCCTAGCCGATATAACATGCTGCTTCTCTCCACTAACACAGAGCGGGCTGATACTAAGAAGAATGAGGAGGAAAAGGCTAGCAATATGCAATTAATATAGCAAGTTTGATTTATAAACAACTATAAACACCATAATGTCGTCAGCACATCACCACGTGTCACCTCATCGTTGTTAGTCATAAGTTCTATGATTGCATTGTATTTTAAACTATAAATATAAGCTATAACAACACAAAGGCAGCTGTGACTGTTGCGGGAGACTCATGGATGCTGACTATGAAGCGCAGAATCATCATCCACATGCAGAATTAGGTAACCCAAATTACATTTAGTTTTACATTTACATTCATGCATTTGGCAGACGCTTTTACCCAAAGCATCTTGCATTGTATTTCAGTTTCATTAAGTTATTGTAAGTTATCCGTGCCCTGGGAAACAAACCCATTATATCAGTATTCTAGCAGCTTGCTCTGCTGTTTGAGCTTCAGGAAGGCAAGGTAAAGAATGGACCTTTAAAAGTCTAACGTTATTTCATGCTTTCTGACTTCTCTACACTGTTAAAGAGTTGATTGTCATAATAAACATGGACAACATTTCAAATCACGAGTTGCACATATTACTGAGTATTTCTGTGCCAAATACACTCCTTCAGGATTCAAATAAGTTTTTTTTTTCCCGAGTATGGTGCTGTGTGACGTCATAAAGGGAGGAACTCCTTGTATAGGCACGTCTCCACACACACACACGCACACACACACAAAAACTCTCATGGACATTTTCCTGGACCGTTCCCACCTGGTGGAATGACCTGCCGATCTCAATTGGTGCTGCCGAGTCTGTAGCCATTTTTACAAAACATCTTAAGACACATCTTTTCCAATTGCACCTGACCAATAAAGAATAGCACTTAACTATCCATTAAATTTTGTTTGTTTGTCAAAAAAATAAAAAAAATAAAAAATACAAATTTGTTTGTGTACTTAATTAACTAAGACTTCTTCCATCTCTTACAGGTTGTTGGCCTTGTTTGTTTCGTTGCTTCTATTGCTCTTCCCTTTTTTGTAAGTCGGATAAAAGTGTCTGCTAAATGATTAAATGTAAATGTAAATCATACAGAAGGAGATTTTTTGAGAAAGTAAAAATGCAGAATGTTTCCTGTGATGGGTAGGTTTAGGGGCAGGGGCAGTGTAGGGGGATAGAAAATACGGTTTGTACAGTATAAAAACCATTACGCCTATGGAAAGTCCCCATATTTCACAAGAACAAACGTGTGTTTGTGTGTGTGTGTGTGTGTGTGTGTGTGTGCGTGTGACTCTTTAGCTCCGCCCACTGCACGCCTCCACGGACTTGGCTGGCTTCAGAAAGAATCAGTACAGCATATTTGTCTTTATGATAAACTAAAGACTCTTGGGAGATTTGAAGGATCAACACTACTCTATAGATACTCACGATTAACACAAGACTGGTAGAAACTGTGTTATGGACCCTTTAAAAACCTCTGGTGCTCTTCGGTCATTTCTGACCGAAAAATTTTCTGTTTTAAAATTTTAAAAATCCCAGCTTCATCAGAATGATATGAAACTTGGTGACTTTTTTAGCATTAGGTATGTAAACACACAAAAAAATTGGGGTCATGATTCGAGCATGCTAATTGGTCATTAAAAAAAAAGTAACGTTCATTGTCTTCGGTCATAAATGACCGACCATAGGAAATTAATGGGAAATCGGCATCAATACAAAAATTCTCTGAATATTTGTGTGTACAATCTACAAATCGGCCACAATGCTGAAAAAAAGTACACAGCAGTAAAGGGATGAGACTCTAAAACATCAAGAGTGTGATATTGACACATCCACTCACACACACGCACACACACGCACACTTATACACACACACACCTATGAAAAATTTAATCTATGAACCACATTTAGAATTTTTAAAAATCACAGCTTCATCTGAAAATTATAAAACTTGGTTACTTTTCTAGCATTAGGTATGTAAACACACACAAAAAAATTAGGGCATTATTCGGGCATGCTAAGTGGTCATAAAAAAATTACTTCCACTTGTGCTCTTCGGTCAAAAATGACCCCCATAGGAAATGAATGGGAAATCTGCAAAAACACAAATATTTGCAGGATATTTGTGTGTACAATCTACAAATCGGCCACAATGCTGAAAAAAAGTACACAGCAGTATAGGGATGACACTCTAAAACATCAGGAGTGTGATATTGACACATCCACTCACATACACACGCACACACGCACACTTATACACACACACACCCATGAAAAACTGAACCTATGAACCACATTTTGAATTATTAAAAATCACATCTTCGTCAGAATGACATGAAACTTGGTGACTTTTCTAACATTAGGTATGTAAACACACAAAAAAAAATTGAGGGCATGATTCGAGCATGCTAAGTGGTTGTAAAAAAAATACTCCCACTTGCCATAGGAAATGAATGGGAAATCTGCAAAAACACAAATTCACAGAAAAAAAAAAATCACCATTTCTAAAAAAAAAAGTAATAATATAAAAATAGTATTTGATTATTTTTATATATTTATTCAAATCCAGCTAAAAAAAATTATTAAATGTGTTGAAAAGTGAACTTAGGAATTCACAAGCCCCTCCATAGAGACCTTTAGTGGATTACACCCATGGTTGCATAATTTCTTAAATAATTCCAAAAGAGGGCGCTAATCTGCCTTCAGTTATTTATTTTTTTGAAGGCCTAGTCTCTATTTTAACCTAAAATACTGCAATTAAATTTTTTTTTAAATAAAATGTTTTTTAAAAAAAATATTTTATAATTTTAAATGGCATAAATAGACAATAAATATTGCATAAATATTAAAAAATACCATCAAATCATCTCAAAATACAAAATTAAAAAGAAAAAATATTATTGAAGAAAAATAAATTGCATTGGTTTTACTGGGGTGGAGGAAGTTTCATTTTTAGGTGTCCGGTCACTTATGACCGGGAAGACAACCAATGTAACCCGTAAACGAGGAGCACCAGAGTAATGATTTTGATCTGATAGATTATTAACTAATTATGTAGTATATAAAACTTTACTTTTATTAAGACACAGTTTGACAGTGAAGGTAGTTTTCTTCTTGTGCTTGCAGGTTAGTTCCAAGAATCAACCATAATTGCACCAATTGCCAATCCAGCTGCCCGTACGTTAGTCTTTTACAGTAGAAGAACTTTTCATTATCAACCCTTTGGAATAAGCTAGAGATTTGAGATCACCTCTCAGATTTGGAGCAGCTTATAACACAACCAAGCACCCAATCTTCAAACGCAGCCTCTGGCACGACTCGTGAAGCTCACACAAACATTGCTGCTGAAATAGAGGACTTTTCTGGGAACATCTGGAAATATTTTCTTGTGCAAACTGAAGGAGAGAAGAGGAGGGGAGGGTAAGAGTGGGGGTGGTGCAGGCAGACGAAACAAGGCCGTAAAAATCTGCAGCTGCCGTTCCTTTGCTGTGTAATGACGGCCATGTCCCCTCCACTTACGGCAAAGCCAACAGACAAGAGCCGAACAATAACTACTGTGTGGACAGAACTAACCCAAGCCTTTGTGTTGGGTATAATACACATATGTGCAGAGGTATCGTATGCATTAAAAAGACGTGTTTGAACAGGTTCTGAGGTGTACTATAGACTGAGCGAACCTGAATGCATGGGTTTACTCATACTTATACTCACCAACGTAGTGAAATAATGACACAATAATGCTCCATCTAGAATACAGCCATCTTGATCGATTCAGGCTTGTGGTGATATGGATGGACCCTCTTTTTGTCCATCACCAATAACACACAGCATGCATTTGCGTAATCTAATGAGCTTGAGTGTTTCTTTCATTTTCCACTCTTGTTGCTAAGGGTCTGTTTCTTTATTCTATTTCCCACAATGCCTAGCAACCACAAGAGCACACCTAGAAAAAAGGAAAATCTAACTGAGGCGCGATGAGAGAAATCGACCCTTTAAGAAGAATGCAACAGGTGTAGCGCGACAGAAATACATACTAATCTGCATAATGCAGACAGGGCGATCAACAAAACAACAAACACAGGATTTAAAACAAGCAAACAATAGAATATCTTGTTGTCTTTTTCGATCTAGCAGAGCTTCTGTTTGCTATGGGGATTAAATGTAAAATCTTAATCTGAAATACTTAGAAATTCAAAGTTTCAACCCTGGAGTGTTATTGAAGACTGTAGAAATCTAAAAATAACATCATAAAATACTATACTATAATTCATTTATATTGTACTGTGCTTTTGTTTAGTGGGTGAATTTCTCCTTAGGATATTTTTTTTTAATAAAAAACAATTAAATAGAATAATAAATAGACTTATAACATATTATATATATATATATATATATATATATATATATATATATATATATATATATATATATATACACACACATATACACACACACACACACACATAAATATATATTTATATATACATACATATAACATATATATATATACATATTATTTAAAGTTATCTGCAATGTTTTTCCTGAATAAACAAAAATATAACAAAATAAAAGAAAAACATTAAATTAAATACAAAATTAAATAAAAAGTTATTAGCAATGCTTTTCTGAATAAATAAAAAAGCTAAATAAAAAGTGTAATAAAAAGTTTAAATAAAAATAATAAAAAAAAATCAATAAAGTTTAATAAAAATACTAAATAACAAATTAAATTAATAAAATGTTTTATTAAATTAAATAAAAAGTTATCTGCAATGCTTTTCCTGACCACCTACCGACTCGTCCCTAGTTTAAATGTGCATTGAAGCCCTGATTCAAGGCCTTCAGTGCGCCATACAGCTTTACGAACAACCAAGATGACAAGGAACCAGTCAAACAAATGGTTTAAAGGTCCAAACTGTCAAGCAGTCAATTTCAAAAAGATTTCGGGTGCAGCTGTAATTTGAGATTCTTGTGTGCGGCACTATTTGAGCTCTTGAAAAACACATTAGCAAAGCTTCCTTTCTGGCAGCACTTTGAACGGGACCAAAGAGAGGTCGATTTTCAGAACTGGAAAGGGGGGGGGGGGTACCCGGTGTTAGCAAGATGTTGATTCAGAGAGAGTCATTTGGACCGCTCAATCTACGCTCCACCGTCTACAATCCCAGCACCTGCTGCTCCTTCCCATTTTACCATTATAAAATTAAATGGCCTGCCATACTCGTCGCACACGTAGTCTCCATGGCACGATTTAATTTCATAGCTTTACCCCCGAGAGTCCAGCCATAAAAAAAATTGGATAGAAACCATGTCAGATGTGACCTCATGCAATTAATCCTCTTGTATTTTTAGAACTCAAAAACCCGATGGTCTAATTTATGAGGTGAATGACAGTTAAAGGGTGCTTCAGTAATACAATCTGTCAGCTAGTAGAAGTGCTTAAAGCTCGTAAACCCAAATAATGGGCCACCAAATCTCGTTATTCGCAGGCCTGTTCGGTTTTCTTTCCGAGGTACAATCATCTTCAAGCGCAGCAAATACAGGGTAATGGTTTATAAAACAGAGCACGTTTAAAAGACAAAAAAGAGTAAAAAATGGCACAAATCATTAAAGCAAAGCAGCAGACCAAAATTAGCTTTCTCCCTTAAAGCAACTGCAATTCCAGTCAAATCAATGCAAATCTCTGCCTGTCGGCTGTTCGCTCGACTGAGGCCGGCACGGAGCAAAAACTCAGGGTAGGTTTCTCCAGATATCTGACACAGGCTTTAAAGCTGAAGTGTGTAATGTTTTCATGTTCAAATACCTTCTACTATCTCCAAGTGCAGACTCAACTATGTGTAGGTAAATTTCCCTGAAAAGTGTAAAACCTGCAGTTCTGCGGTACTAAACACTGCTCGAGCATCTCGACACAACAACACAGGCTCAACTAAACACATATTGGGAGGCTAGTAAGGCAAAAGTTAGGCTACATTACCAAAAGTTCAAAGAGCAGACCAAAAAAATGGCAAGTCATTAGTGTTGTCACGATACTGAAACTAAATTTGGGCATTTTTGTTGCAATAGCCTTCACACAGCGAATTTTTGAAACTCCAAACTAAATTTACAAATAAAATAAAAAGAAGTACACAGTCCGTAATAAAATTGCAAACAATAGCACAAATAAATACAATATAATAAAGAGAGAAATTAAAATAACAGCTTTAAGATTTTCAGGAGGGTTTAGCCATAGTGTTCAGGTACAAATTAAATGCAGTTTAATGCTTACAATTAAAGTTATTCAGTCAAGAGCAGCAAGTGGTTATCTTTATATTTTGTTCTTTGACTAACATGACATCAGGTTTATTAGGCTGCTGTCACTTTAAGAGTTCATGCACGGATCCGATACATGCACTTTCTTTTAACTATTTACATTAAAAAAATGAAATGAGATTACCTGAATACTTGCCAAGATGGGCATTTTTATATAATGTTGTGTATTTGACAGTTTAAGCACAATAAGACAAGGAAATAAAATGTGGTACTCGCAAGATGTTTGAAAGGCTTTGTGCACAAACAGCTCGTGTACCAGAAGCACCAAATGTAGTTTTTTTTCTCCTTGACTTACAGTAAGCTCGAAACACATGCGAACGAGTTAAATTAAGCACAATACACGCAACCCTGTGCCAAATTTCAGGCCCTGTAATATTGGCCGCACCAAAAGCGGAGCAAATATTTGCATTGCGTTACTCGCTCTAGATTATTTGCGCGATTACTTGCTTTTCACGTCACTCGCGTGAATAAAAGCATTGCACAAAGAGGCGTTTCTTCATGCACAACAAACTTTTTTTTTCTTTCTAAAAATGTGATCTGCAATGCTTTTTCTGAATAATATATATATATTTTAGCAAATAATTAAATTTGCTTTGGTGTGCACAAACTATAACACCGCTCAAACGGAACAAATGAAAAGTGAGAGCGAGAGGAGGCGGGTGTGTCAATTCGCTCTCGGAGAGAAGAGAAAGAGCGAGAGCATGCAGCTGGTATAAGTGTATTAATACTGCGGAAAATTAGTATTGGAATCGTTTTAGATATTTCAGTATCGATCCATAACAAAATTTCAATATTTTTGACAACACCACAAAACATTGCCAAGTCCTAAAACGGATCCTCAGGCCCTGTCCACACGAAAACGGGTATTTTCAAAACCGCAGCTTTTTCTACACGCGGTTTGGCTGTTCGTCCACACGCAAACGCTGTATTTACTTTTTTAAAAACTCCGGCCAGGGTGAAGATTTTTAGAAACTCAGGTTACAGCGTTGTCGTGTATAGGGATGGGTACCGAAAACCGGTATTAAACGGGCCCCGGGGGTGAATTTTGAAAGACCGTTGTATCGATAAGCTCGGACCTTATCGGTTCTTCTGTCGGTACTTTAGAAAATACACGTGACGTGACGAGAGAGAGAGAGAGAGAGAGAGAGAGAGAGAGAGAGAGAGAGAGAGAGAGAGAGAGAGAGAGAGAGAGACCGACCACGCGCAAAACAACAGAGGACAGAACTGAACAGTCAAACATAGCCTGGTTACACTTTAGATCTGTGATAGTCTGATTTTATTTTAGATTATGGCTTCCAAAGATTAAAATAATATTTATGTCTAGCGCAACTTATGTAATTCCCTTTGCAGCAGTAGCCTACGCAGTCATTTCTCCATAAAAACGCAATGACAGAATCAGCACGATCAGAGATTGTTGTAAAATACAGTCTAGCCACTGTTGGTAAATTGTGGGATGCGTTTTAATAATAAAAAGCAATTAGAAAGCACAAAAATGTGCGCAAGAGATTGTTCCCAAGTCGGCGCGCGCTCTCCAAAACAGCCCGCAACGAGACGAGCAAATTACACTTTCGGTTTCACACTCGCGTCTAAAGGATCAAATGTACACAAACATCTATGTCAAAATGACCGGCTTGGAGAGTCTCTTAAACACAACAGTTTAACAGTTTTAGTTTGTGTCTAAAACGGACGTAGTTATTATGGATATAGTCAGGAGAAAGTGTATCTCCCTATTATCAGTCGCCTATAGAGCTGCACATCTGTCTTAAAGAGGCAGTGGTGTAAATAAACATGCTGATGAATTACTCCGAATTAAACAACCAAATGCAAAGAGAAAATCACTCACAGCTCTTGAATTATTACCTTCAGCTTTAATACGCATTATTTTGGCTATTTATGATAAACTATGCAGTGTTATTTTACTAGAATTCTTCCTGAAATGAAAGCACTGTATAGGTCTATATAATGTGTATTTTTGTTAATTGTGTGTGTGTGTGTGTGTGTGTGTGTGTGTGTGTATGTATGTATATATATATATATATATATATACATAAACAAATCTCAAAAAGTACCGATAAGAATACCGTTAAAGTACCGGACCGATAAGCAGTATCGGTAAGAGTAGTAATACCGTTAAAATCTTAACGATACCCATCCCTAGTCGTGTAGATGGTGAAACCGGAGATTTCAGCTTTTTAAGTCGAAGTGCGCGCCGCTCTCTACTCTGTTTGACATCAGATTTTCCACGTTATCTTCTTTTGATTTACGTGAGTCGCGTCTATGCGCTGGACTCTACTAACAACGCTTATCACATGTATAGCCTACAGATACATGTTCAGTTATTTCATTGTATTGCAGAACAAAGGCGCCAGAATGCAATAATAAAAAATAGTAAAGCAAGTGTGTGAAGCTATTACAGTCCACTTCGGCCCTGCACCTGTGTACAGTTACCTGTCACTGAGTCCAAAATAAAGGAACTTGTAGAAGGGTTTCACTTCCATGTCATCCCTCAGTCAGTGCAATGTGCATCGGTGCCGTGGATGGGACCCATGTGGAAATCAGGCAGCCAATCATAGCGTAGTTTTGCGTTCTCATGTGGACAGATTTTTTTTTAAACCGTGTGGACGCGATTGTTTTTTAAAACGGAGGAGGAAAAACTCCGGTAATAAAAATACCCGTGTACGTGTGGACTAGGCCTCAGGTTACTCAAGAGTGCTTCAGTAGATAGTTCAAAGCTAGATAAACGTGGAAAGCGTGGAGTAAAAACAGGGTTAGTCAAGTCTAAATGGCATGATAATATCCAAGCAGGCATCGAATTCAACAAGAGTGGCCAATAAAGTGCAAGATACTGCCAAGTCACAGTGTCACCTGCAGATCCTCTGGGTTCAGAGAAGCAAGAGCTTTGACAGATAGTTGTAACCGAGTAGGAATGGCAGCAAGTCAGAGGCTGATGAGGGCAGACAGATGGTGTGCAGGTAGCAAGGTGGCTGCGGTATCCTTGTTGTGACCTGCAGAGATTAGCGCTGTCTGCACGCCCCCGCCCTTCCCCACAATGATTAGTGGTTCCGGAGGAGGACGCCTGGCTGAACAGCAAAGCTGTGCATTCCACGGATGCAATTATCTATTACCACACAAAAAAAAGGTACAATATCAGATCTTACGTCACCGTAGGGAATAGGCTTGCTGTGGTAGTCAGCGTTGACGGTGTTACTACATGGCATTCGGCCGATTGCATTACTTGCCCACTGCGGCACGGCCCCACAGTCGTTTTGATTTTATTATAGAAATAAAAACAATTTAGTACAGCTGGACAACAGATGCTACAATTATAAATTCAAAGCATATGCTCTACTATATACAGCATGAGTTGGAAAAAAAATAGGTGCAGAAACAATTAACAAATGGCAAGTAACGCATCAAATTAAAGAAACTTCAGTGATTTAGCATTAAGCTTTGTATTAGTAAAAACCCGGCAGTGAATTCGAATTATGGTACTGAGATCCCCTGGTGACTGACATCCCCCTGAGATGAAAGAATTACGCATTTTATTTATTGAAAAAATCCTCCAATGACGCAAATATCGTCATTATGTGTCATCGGAGGACTTTTTGGCCAGAGGCCTAAAGACTACAGCCAGTAGAGGGAGTTATTTCTGCATGTTTTTAACCCACACAAAAGGGAAGGGATCTCACTCACAGAATGTAAATGCGCTCGGCTTCAGGCATTCATAAGGGAGCGGTGCAGAGAAACGCGAGTGTTTCAACATTTCAATTAATTCATATGAAAGTTTAGCTTCCATGTGCGATCTGGAAACGTGCCAGACTGGACACGCATACCGCGCTCTCGTGATGAATTAAATTTCTTCTGCTGCATTTGTAGTGACTTTCGTTCGCCTCACACGTTATTGAAAAGACATGTTCAGTTTTTAAAGGGTTAGTTCACCAAAAATTAAATTGATGTCATTAATAACTCCCCCTAATGTCGCTCAACACCCGTAAGACCTCCGTTCATCTTCACACACAGTTTAAGATATTTTATATTTAGTCCGAGAGCGTATGCAAGTGTATGCACACTGTACTAATAAAGATTGAAACGGCTATGAATCAGTGTATACGCTTCATTCAAAACGCGGATTCATAACCGTTCAAATCTTTATTTGAGGATTGAAAACAAACAGGGAAGAGAAGAAAATGCTGAATAAAGTCATAGTTTTTGATATTTTTGGAATAAAATGTATTTTGGATGCTTCAAGAGATTCTAATTAACCCACTGATGTCTCATATGGACTACTGTGATGATGTTTTTATTACCTTTATTAACAAGTATAGGCTACTGCAGCCTACAATAGCCTATCAGTAACCTTTTCACATAATTATGACAATCATAAAAGCATTATGTATTATACACACACACACGTGTGATCCTTCTTTTTACACTGAGGATGATTGAGGGACTCAAACACAACTATTAAAAATGTTCGATCATTCACATATACATATATATATATTTTTAATAGTTGTGTTTGAGTCCCTCAATCGTCCTCAGTGTAAAAAGAGGGATCTTTAAATCATACATGGAAACCTGACATATGTGCAGGACCTGAAGAACATTGTCACTTGTCAGGGTTGCCAACTTTTAAGTTCAGGTTGGAGCGAGAATTTTTATTTTAATTTAGTATCAATTCATATGTAGTATATAGCTTACTGTACATAATAAGGAAAAATGTGTTTGCCTTAGCACTATTTTAAACATTTCTTGGGTCAAATTATATGTGCTTGAATTCATTAATATTCACTTGTGTGTGCTTATATGTATCATTATTCATTAGAAATATTAGGATGCTAAGTTCTAATATGATGCATAAGTTATTAACATTTTAAAATTTCACATTTAAAGAAATCTAGTGTTTGAACATATCTAAATATTTATTAAAATGCAGTTTTTGAGCAACTACATTAGATACATGTGTATTTATTAAAGAGCCAATAAGGCACCTACTGCATGGGTAATGGCATTACAAATTAACATTATTATTTTTTAGCCACAAAATGACTAATTTACCTCTTTGAATTAGAACTCTCTATTTTAACCTTAATTACTACACAAATTGTAATATAAATAATGAAAATATTAGAAGAAATATATTTGAAGTGGTCATTAATTGACAATAATTATTGCACAAATAGTACCAAAATTCTTCATAATATTCAATAAACATTATTGAACTAAAATATAGAAAACTTATTTAATTGAAAAATAGTAATGGTGTATGGACACATTTGGCCATCAATGAGTATTAGTGTGAACAAATTAGTAAGGAATACCTGAGGGCTAAATACAAGAACAAAATTAATGTTAACAATGTTGCATCTCTATCACTCTCCATAATAAAACGATCCTGCAAATATGGCTGACTTAATAATCAATGCACACTAAGCTGCACTGTTTACTAAAACTTGCTGCAAACATCTGTATAGTGAAACTGTTGTGTATCCGCTTAAACCATTTAAATGCATTGACACCGCGCTAGAAGTATTGAGCGCCCTATGATCCACGTGACCAGCGCGCGCCGCAGGGAGACGAGAGCAGGTTGCAACTCGCTTTTCAACGCCTCTGGCTTTAACATTAGCACCAAAACGCTATTTATTGTTTGAATTTCGCATTAAAACTTAATAATAATAATAAAATCTCTAGGCCTAGCACTGTTTAATATAAAAAGCAGGTTTGGCAATTTGGCGTGAGATGAAGTTGGGCAGCGTGAGAGCGTGACACAGAGCCCAAAAGCGTGTGTCACGCCAAGTGCGTGAGAGTTGGCAACCCTGCATTGTACAGCTTACCTGCCCAGAACAAATGAGGGACTCAAGAATAACCATCACAAAACACACACACAGCCATGGATCAACCAGGGAACGATAACGTTTTAAGCTTTTGAACAGGGTATTTTTTATAAATTCAGCTTATTGTTTTGTCTTGTGGACTACAGGTAAAACATATTTTATGTAAAATATCTTATTATGACAGTACCAGCCTAAATAAAATAAAAAACAAGCATTTTATATATCTCTTATTTTATTAAAATTATTCACATTTTCTACAAGGGGTTCACATACTTTTTCTTGCCATTGTAAATTTAAGTACTTAAATATATACTGGCGATGGAAAATACAGCCTGTTCTGGGCTAAAGCGCACACATCGAGCACCGGCAAAAGTGAGGATTATAAATGTGTTGGAAATTAAGATGAAGTTAACGATGCTGGCTCGCCATCTCCGCTGTATCGTGGACACGTCTTTAGAGATAAATGCACCGTTCATGCGGATTACATAATCAGAGAGTATATGATTTCTATTTGAATTGGATTTGTTTTAAAGTAGATGTTTCATGCTTTCTATATTTTTCTCATGTCTGTATGGCAAGCAGTCTATAAGCAAAGTTTCGGTTAATTTGCTCTCCAGTTCACTGAGATGGCAGAAAGCCATTCTGTTCGTTTTCTTTATTTTACAAAAGCACAACTGTTTGTTGTTATTGTGAGTTTACACAAATACAGTTCTGAATGATGCATTACTCGTATCTGTATGAACAAAACAATAGAGTATTTTAAGATTAATAAATTCAAGTGATTGTGCCAGTGCAGTAAGTGCGCTTATTCTTTAGCTTCCACACTCCCCCCACACACACTTGGATATGTGCCTAACAACAGTGCACATTTATCTAGGTTAACGTTAGAGTTATGTAAAATTGGTACTTACATGTTTCAAATGATAAGCCATATCTGAGGTCGTTGGATGATAGTCAAACATTTGAATTTCCTGCTAGACATACTGAAATTACCCCAAGGACACGCCATTAACAAATAGGTCTATTCGACTAATAAAAGTTTGGTCTACTAAGCCTCTTCTGGTCAACTTTAGGGGGCAAACCTAACACCAATCAACCTAACACCTGATTCCGATCACTACGCATGTGTAGCACTCAGTTATGCATTCAGAACCAGAGAAAGCCACCATGATAATGTCACCGGAGCTTTCGAGAGTGTAATTGTCATGTTTTCCTTGATGACATATCTAGAATGAAAGCAGAAATTTATGCTAAAGCTGACAGAGGAGGTTTTTGTAGCAAATATTAAATAATTGTTCAGTCTCATCCACTAACCAGTTCGTAAAACATGTTCATATGATGCAAAACGTTTACATGGCACTGTGCATGCACAAGGTATTTTTTAGTCGGATTTAAGCATTTACATGCCTAATTCTTTCTTGTTGATCATATTTAAAGTCTACACCAACTTTTCAATTCGATTGAAATTAAATTAGCAGATTGAGACGTTTCATTGAAGCCTTGTCTATGGAAGCCCGTTTCCACCACTAAATAAAAAAAATTCAAAGAAAGTAATTGCGAAGTTTCTCACAATTGAAGTATCTCACAATTCTGACTTTTTTTCCTTACAATTGAGAGTTATAAGGTCACTCTTCTGACTTTTTTCTCACAATAGCGAGTGTTAAAGTCAGAATTCTGAGTTATAAACTCGCAATTGCGTGATATAAAGTCACAATTTTGACTGAGAAATAAAGTCAGAATTCCGACTTTATATCATGCAATTGCGACTTTATAACTCACAATTGGGAGGGAAAAAAAGTCACAATTGTGACTTTACAACTTGCAATTGCAAGTTGTAAAGATAAAAAGTTGCAATTACTTTTTTAATTTTTTTATTTAGTGGCGGAAACGGGCTTCCATACTTTTCAGTTCGATTAAGCCATCAATCCAATTATTTGGATGCACGTAAAAGTAGCTAAAGTTGCCCAATCTATGGCTCATATGGGGGGGGGGGGCACAAAAAGTGCTTGATGAAATCAAAATTGTCACCATTTTTGTGTATGAAAGTAACTCTGAAAACTTTATATTTCAGATTACATTATCAAGTTCTCTTATACTCTAGCCAACATATAGAGCCCTAATCATTTTAAATGGATAAAATCAATTTCCGTCCCATTTGTTGCTTTAAAACACTTGTGAATGACATAGCGTAACTTCTGGGTTAATTGTGTGGTACACAACTAGGTTGCAAATTAATTTGTGATAAAGTAGCTAAGCTGGTAATAGAAAGACTGTAGCTTCAATCCCAGAGAGTGCTGAACCACGTATCGAACAAGTCTGAGATCCCCTCAGAAAAAGAAACGTGACCCCATGATAAAAGACATCTGCTAATTAGCAAGGCAAACCAATGCAAATTACAGATATACTGTTCGAGAGATGATGAATCCTGAGAACAATTCCATTTACAACTTTAGCTCAAAATGACAGTACAAGCGGTGAACTGGCATTGGGGTCACAGGAGTAGGCTTTTCCAAACTGGTTCTGCCATTGAAACAGCCTCTTTTGTTACAATACTAGTGGCTCCAAACCCAGAGGATGAATGTCGGGTAATCCTCCATGGCATCAGATCAGGATTTGGGTTGCCTAAGCCAGCTGGAATTACATCATATTGGTCTCTTAATTTGCAGGATGCTGGATTGTTTGACATACATTTTTGGACTTCGCTGCATCTAATATTAGCCTCCTGTTGACCAACACGTCAGGAATAAAGATATGTGGTTTAGAGACAGTTTTAATTGACGTGATTTTGTTTCTCAAAGTGCAAACTCACCCTGCAACCAATTCTAAAGACTTCATTGGTCAACAGATAATACTAAACCCTAACCTCGGATTGGTAAATATTGTTTGTCGCAATCGGATCCATCCATGATTCTTCAGAACTCTTCTGAAACTGAATCAAATAAGTCTAAAACTTTCTTGACGAATGTGTGAATGAGTAGGCCAATAAAAACGGTCGAGTTTGGGGGGGAAACCCAGAGTTTAGCTGAAGGTTTTTGGCAATTACATGGTCATATCATAGAGAAGGCTAAGGACAAAGTCAAGGCGATAGCTGTTTTGGAACTAACTCAAGAACAAAACTAGGCCACATTTTCTACACAGCTGGTAGAATTTTAGATAACTAAAACCACCTCTTTTTTTTTTACAGTGCAACTTTAAAGAGCTTAATGTCTTCATAGTTAAGAGCCGAATGACTGTAAACATTCATTAAAGTCATATGTTTCAGTAATTAGATCACGCGCTGCCGCCATTCTGTACAGCTGAATGAATAAAGTGTTTAGGGAAGCGTCTTCTGATAAACACTCACACAATAATGTCATTAAAAACAAATGATCATGTTTTAAAACAATCCACAACTCAGCAAGGCTTACAATACGATTGATAAGGGAACAAACACAAGGGAGACAGACGCTGGAAAGACAGCGATTCAATGTGGTCAGCAAAAACGGGTGTGTCATATGATAATAGCCTTAATGTAAAACTGAATCTCAGTGACCCAAGTTATTATCTTCATAACACTGAGGCTGCTTTTATCCCCCAGATCATCGTCTCTAGCTATTTATAGCGTCGTGGATGGCAGCCATGCCTGGCTGGTATCGCGCTCAGATCCTCGGGCTGTTTGAAACTGATGTGCGATTTAATTAAGAAGATCATTTAGGCACAGATATGATCTACTTAGCGACTTACAGACATGTTTTCAGAAACTCCTGCAACTTGTCCCAGAGAAAAAGCAACTGACTTACCTTTAAAGGCTAGTAAAGGAGCCAGATTGGTGCCCCATTCATGAAAGCACAACATTAACTTGCATTTAAATACTCCCTCTTTTCTACAACAAACTTTCGCCTTGACGGAAAGATGTTGGCACTAAGTCTTGCTTCTCTTTATAAGTGCGCAATACGGCACTCCCACTAAAATAGTCTCGTAATAAAGGGTAATTTGTTAATGAAACACGCCTGGCAGTTGTAAAGCGTTAAAAGGTGCAAGCTAATTACCTTTCCGAGTCTAAACGTGTTTCTGATCGATTCAGAAGAGCGCTGTTGCTCTCACGGCTCCGGCTAATAAAGAGTCAGTGGCTGCCTGGACTGTTTTCATGGGTATTTTAACGGGAAGGGCAGAGTCAGTCTCCCTCTTTAAAAAAAACACGCTCTTCCTCCCAACACGTTTGCCAAATGTTCGACACAAACGCGGCCTTTTCCTGCCACGCCGCAGGTCCTGCTCTTTGAAAGTCTGAACTGTACGTCTAGCAAGACCGGAGGTCTGATCGGGCCAACCATGAATGATGCAGGCGTTCGTTAGATGCCCTTGCTAATCAGGCAGGACCAATACCCTTGGATAGGCTTGGAATAATTTCCGAAAAACAAAACTAACACAAAGCATATTCCAAGAAATGCTACACGCCTTTGATTTGAGACCAAATTCACGAGTCATTCTAACCACATAAAAATAAGCATTATACTCTTAAAACTGAAAAGATTTGAGATAAAGCCCTTGCTAATCAGACCACTAACTACCATAATTTCCTTGCCTTTTCAATTTCAGAAAACCAAACTTTACCTTAAAAATCAAATTCTGCACAAATGGTTGACCAAATTCACACAAATCAGTTATTCTAAGGTGCATAAATATAGGCACTGCACTCTTAAAACTGAAACTAACTAACAGATGTTAAAGAATTCAAAGGCAAAGAAACCGGAAAGCCTCGGCATTCACATGGGATAAAGGCAGAGTAACTTACTGACACAACTCCACACCTCCTCTCAGATTTCCCTCCCTCTCTTTCCACACCCTTGCCCGCATGCAGCACATTGCAGCAAATTTCCATGTGTTGAGAAAAGCAGGAACTTTAAAAGGATAAAAGGTTCTCTATTCCTCCCACCTTGCTGGAATAACGAAGCCTCCTTTCTGTTCACGTCGCACTCTCGCTCCTGCTCGCTTTAAGTGCACCTGGTGCGGCAATCAGACTCCTTCACTTCACGCTCTCCCGGTATATAACGGCCACGTGAAGCGTTGTCATTCCCTGTGCAAAGCTGTGAGTTGGCGGCCCATGCCGAGACGGGGATTTTCTCTCAGCAACAGCGCAGAAAGGACCAGCGCGTCTGCTCGCTGCTCAACTATCTGGCTGAAACATTTCCAGCCATTCCCACACCCCTCCCCTCCTTTCCTCTCCCGCAACCAACCCCTTCCTGCCAGACTGCCTCCGGCAAGGGGCCGCCCATCCACAATCTAGCCAATAGCGTCCAGCTTTCCCTCTCTGAGGCTCTGTTGTTGGCCGAGCTTCCCCGAACAGGCAGGCTGACCTCAGAGCGTCCGATGACAAGCTCCTGAATGCTGATCTTAAAGGTATTCCCCCATTTTTACGCCCCGGCAACAGAGGATTGATATCTTTTCCCTAACTTTCCAAAACTATACACTGTGACAGGGATAAATCTCTATTACAGGATTTTTTTTATAAACACCAGGCAAGCAGAAGATAGCACAAATTTGGCATATTGCAGGAATAGTTGGGTTATTTCAACAGTCCACTTTAGACATTACTAATAAGTATCCTTGCAATATTAGCATATTAGTAGATTGTTAGGGTTCGGGTTAGTAAAATAATCTGACAGTTGCAAAACTAGGTGAATGTTTGATGGGGAGCATCAACATAAAGTGTTAGCAGATATTAAGCAAGCAGTCTGCTCTGTAAACCTACTGAAGAGCCAACTCTAATTAAACAAATTAGTTCAAACAAATTAACTTTTACGAGAATTTAAAACTTTCTTTTGAGTTCTCAAATGACACATTTTAAGTAATCTGAATTGGTCAATTGTTTTACGTTTTATGAACTTGTTTCTTCTAATTTGGACTAACTTAAATTTAACCGAAACCGGGCTGGGATATCCATTTCCCAGCATGCTTTGACATGACACTCAAAAGGGAGAGAAAAAGCTAATGGAGCACTTTCATTTTAACTTATAAAAACTAATATAATGTATTTTACTGGAAAGTTTAAAGCTCATAACTATTAATATTTGAAGTGCAGTGTTATGTTGCATCATGCAGTATTTGTCTTAAAAAGTAAATGTGGTTTGTTACCTCAATAGATTTAGGGTAATTTCTATTTTTTTGTTTTATGTTCTACATTAAAAGCACACTCTTTTTTGACTAAAATAACAGTAAAGGGTTAAAAAAAAATGGAATTCCCAAAAATTAAAACGGAAAAAATGGAATTTGCAAAATTTAAAACGGAAAAAATGGAATTTGGGGAAAAATAAAACGGATTTTATAGGACCCTACAAAATTAAGAGTTAGAATTATGTTTCTTGTGCAAGATTACATTTAAGTGTGAGATTTAGTAGTGTTTAATGTTTTGTTATTCTAGTTTAGAAGAGTTTCTGTTATGTTGGTTTTTTTGTAGGGTTTCCATCATGTGACGAGTGGAGCATGAGCTGAGTTTGAGAATAGATAAATGTTACATGTATTATATTGCTGTCCTCATTTAGCAAGTGCTATGCTAGCAAAGCACAATGTAACCAATTAGCAAGCTGGCATTTAGTGAATTAGCTAGTTAAAGTAGCTTAGTAGCTTCCACTACAAAAAAATTGAGATCGCATGCTATTTTTAGGTTAAAAGTATTAATTAGATTACTCAAATATTATTATACGTTCAGAGTAGGGGTCCCCGACTAAGGATTTACACATTCGAATCAGAATTTTCTAATCTTTCTAGTCGACTGATAGTCGAATCATCTGTGTGTGTGATTGGTTTGGGAGGGGCACGACACTAGTCAGCAGGAGGGTGAAACTATTTTTATTTTCCTTTACACACTGCAATAACTTTTAATAAAGCGACCAAAACTGCCTGCCAACTGACAGACGAATTGACAATGGCTTTCTTATTTTGGTTTAAATAAAAGGTAATGTGGTGGATAAACCGTTTTCTCATAAAGCCGCAATCGAAATACAGAACATCACATATATAAAAGACCACTTTGATAACTAAACCTAAAAAAAAACACTTGCCTAGAGAGGAAATGCACATTCTCCATTCTTAAGCCGTTTGTGCCTAAAGGGGGTCTCACACAGGATGTGAAGCTAAGCGCCGCGTCTCAGGTATTGCACGCCGGAGCTTGCACATTATATATGCGCAAGCTCAATTTTGAATCGACTTCTGACAGAAGAGCTGCATGGTGGGTGTAACGGTGAAATCAGTATACGTATATTGGCGATTTGAGGGAAAGATATTAATTTGATATAAAACTTTGAAATGGAGCTCTGTGGCGCGGCATGATTTTGAAGAACTTCATGAGTCGCTGCGGACAGGCCCCGAATGCCGCCGCTGGTGTACCTATACTCATTGAAAAAAATGTGTTTGAATTTTAAAGATGCGGCGCGGCGCTGAGCTTCACATCCGGTGTGCGACCCCCTGAATGGGGCCGGACGAAACTCAGCGCCGCGCCTCGGCTTGAAGTATTAAGCATCCCCATATTGCCAAAACGGTATGATCCTCGTTTCATAACACCCGCGAAGATTCGACTATGAGATCAGTGGTCGAATCCGGCTCCGCATATCGAGTCATCGAATCTTCGACTATCCTGGGTCACCCCTAGTTCAGAGCAATCAAAATGGGTGAATACAAAATAATAATCTGCAAGTTGAGCTAGCTTAAACTTTACATTTCTTATCTTGAAAAAATATATATTTTCCACATGCAAAGCTATTGTATGACTTTAAAAGACTTCGAATTCAGAGCATGGATTATATGAACTAACTTTATGGTGCTTTTTTTGTCCTTGTGGAGCTTGACAGGTTCAATCACCATACACTTAGGCCCTGTTTACACCTGTTATTAAGATGTATTTTGGTCGATTGGATCACAAGTAGATGAGGAAGACACATTCCCATTTACACCTGATGTTTTAATTTGTCTCTTTTGTCCACTTTCAACCACTTCTGTCCTGATTTCTTCATGATGAGGGACTATTGGCAGGTTAATGTGTTATCCAGATCTTTCCATCTAATGGACAAAATAAGCTTCCATAATGTACAAAACACACCCAGAGACAATGGGAAAACAACTTTCTGCTCTGACAGCCGCGAGACCAGCCGAACGCTGTAAGTGTGTGTCAGAAATCAGGAATGGTGAGAGAACATTTCCACCTTCAAACCAAACTTAGGTCAATCTGTGGAGAGTGGGGGTCTTTTTGTGGCTTTTTGGATGTATTTGACTACATGAGCATTTACACTACGAAAGCAATCCAGTAATATGTTTTCTACCTTCCTCTACCTCTAAAGTGGTCGAAAATGGACAAGCTCTATAGGTTTTACACCAGGGATGGAAATTAGCACCCGCCACCAGCCAAATGCGGGTGATTTTGAGTTGTGGCGGGTAAACTCGCTTCACCTACCGGCCACCGTGGCGGGTAAATAAAAATAGCATACTGTTTCCCCTCTTTATAAACTGTGTTCAGTGCATGCGAGTGCGGCCGTATATCCGAATATGACCAGTCGTTTTTGCCGTCATTACCCAGATGTAGTGCCAGAAGACGCGGATAAGAACTCACGCTCGCGCTGAGAGAAGATCCGTCACTGTCATCCGGAAGCGCGCACCCGTCTCACAGCGCGCAAATATTGAGTTCTCTTTCAAGTCTTATGCTTAAACAGACAAACTCGCACAAAAAGTATGCCAACATGTTCATCTTGATGAGTATTCTAGCAGACATAGTCTGAATATGCCTTAAGTGAACTTTATACAGTCGTGAAAGAAGAGCATATCCTTCTATTAGGTCTTAAAGGGGAAATAACGTTAGCCTTTACTGCTATGTTTAATGTCAAACAAAAGGACATCACTCACTGCTCTTGATTGAATAGCTTTTGTAAGTTTAGTAAGGATTAATCTTTCATGTAAACAGTTAAATATGCAGTTATTTTACATTTGATTACTTTATTCAATTTCTGTACCTTTCTGCAGGCCAGTAGGCATGAACATTATTATTTAATGTACACATGAGTGAGGTCGAGTTAAACAATTTAGTTTGAATTTTATTTTATAATTTATACTGTGGGTTGTTGAAATGTGCTAAATAAATATTTGCATAATTTGTAATTGATTTATTATTTGAAACTTTAATATTAATTAATGCAATTGCAATGCCTTGATTTTTAGTAAAGTTACACAGTCATAGCATTAGCCATAAATGCAATGGATAATTGGCATCATTTCTTTTAGTGCTTCGGTTTCAGCCAATAATTTTTATTTTGGTGCATCCCTACTGACAATGTTCTGCTCGGTATGTCGTCAACACGCTTCAGATGTCGTCAAAACTAGTAGTTTCATTGTTGGTACTAAAAACCTAAAACTGGAAGCCATAAAAGACCACAAATCATCCAAATGCCACATCCAGGTAAAAAAAAAACTAAAAAACAAGAGCACACAGAGCCCTACTCATTTAATGAAATGTATATCAGTTCATGGTTTGTGTGTGTATAAGAGTGAAAGAAAAAATGTCAGTATTTCTTTGAGATTTGAGATTAAATAAACAGCTTAAGTATTGTAGAACTTGTAGTATTAATTTTCACGTGCAGTTACACATTGTCGGTTATAAACAAGAAAGTGGCTGGTTAAAACATTGAGTGGCTGGTAGATTTTGAAATCCACCAGCCACAGTGGCCGGTGGACAAAAAAGTTAATTTCCATCCCTGTTTTACACCTGTATATAGCATCATCACTTCGACCAAAATGCATCTTAAAGGGGGGGGGGAATGCTGTTTCATGCATACTGAGCTTTTTACACTGTTAAAGACTTGGATTCCCATCCTAAACATAGACAAAGTTTCAAAAACTAATGTTGGACGTTTGATGGAGTATTTCTGTGTCAAAAATACTCCTTCCAGTTTCTCACAAGTTTCGGAGAGTTTTTTTCGAGTATGGCTCGACTTGACGTTAATAGAGCGGAAGGTCCTTGTATGGGCCGTACGGGCTCTTCTCCCGGTAGGGTGCGCGCGCGTGACTAGAGCGAGAGAGGAAATGCACGCCCATAAACACTCGCTCAAGCTGCAGATCCAGTCGTCCGTGAACACTTATGTCGGTTATAGTCCGCGCCGCGCTCCACTTCATTCCTCCACTTGGACATTAAGCGACTTCAACACTTCAGCACAGCATTCTGGGAAGGCAGCGCTGCATTTGAACCGATTTGAACGCAGAAATGACGGGAATCTTCACAACATCGCTTCAGTCGCGTCGCAAAGTGGATCTCCACACTCCAAGAAGTGTGTTTTTAAAGGAGCGGTCACAGCGATAAAGGTTCGGTCCTGCTTTGGAAGCAGCCGGTGAGTAAAACTGCTTCGAATGTCTGTGCTGTCGGCTATCGTCGCGTGAGTAAACATCAGTAAACGACACGATCGCGTGCTTCGTCATTCAAATGCGCTAACGTTACTCCATTGTTGTTCTCTGTATAACGTTACACTAGTCTGACGTGCAAAACCGTTTTGCTTGCTACTGCTAAGGTTTAGTCGCATACAATAGTCCATAAACCGAATCATGTCCTCATAAACTGCGAGTAAACACACACAAATGTTGACAGGCCACTAAATACAGTCCATACCACAGAGACGGACGTCCTGCTGCTGCTGTTTCTCCTGTTCAATTTATTTCAGCCTGGATCATATCTATTAGCTGAGATCGATAGCAAGGGTATCTCCACACTTGAGGACGTCACCACTTTGTGCGCTCGTCATTCTTTAGCTCCACCCACACGATACGCCTCCAGGCGCTCGTTTTTTTCCGGAAAGACTCGGTACAGCCCATATTTCTTTTATAAGTATAAGAAAACTAAAGACTTTTCGGAGATGCAATACTACTCTATAGGTACTCAAGATTGACATGAGATTGACTGAAACTGAGTGTTTCCCCCCCCCCCCCCCTTTAATACCAGGTGTAAACAGGGCTTTTGATTGCATGGAAAAGAGCTGCATTCAGCCTTTAGTGCTTGACAGAAGAAGAAAAAAAACACTGGTTTGTAACACTAAGGGGCTGAGCAAATGATGACAAAATCTTCATTTATGAGTGATCTACTCCTTCAAGATGTCTTCAGAGTGTACGTGCCCTCAAGGCAGTGTTTGTGTAGTCACGCCGAAGAAAGAGTTTGAATTCTCTCGCATGTCTTACACCTCTGTCAGTCGCAGCATCTCTCCAAGGTCTCTGCATCCCCTGGCAACCCATCACTATGACAATGAGCATCGTTTCCGTAGGGCGATGAGGACACGTCCTCCCCTCTCGGCGTCACGTGAGGGATGATGCAGTGAGGTAGAAGTGATGAGTCAGACACCGCTTCACAATGTTTCCATCCAAATCAATAGAACAGCTGTAGCCTCCTGCTTTTAGGGGCTCAGGTTCCCGCAGGCACACTGCAATTATGTGACAGCCAGAGTGCTTTTACAAAAGCAACGGCAAACGATGTTAAAACAATGCACTGCTTAAACATCAATGAGGCGAGACACACACTCGCACTCAATGCAGCTGCCAACTAACCCTGATGACCCTGACAGTCAACTCTGTGTGATTACACCAAACACTCTCACTGGTTTAAAGTGCTTATTGCTGAAAATCGAGGTTGAATACCAAATGATTTAGTCAAATAATAATGCACAAAAACTAATTATACAGCTTTAATGTGTTGTTTTGCTCCACTAGTGTCAATATTACAATGTGGAAGTAAGCTATTTTTTTAAATGTGCGAGACTTCTGATTAATTAATAGCCACTATAGGTCAATAACTAGAAGAATAACAAAGTTCAGTAATACTTGCGCTATAAAGCAATGTGTTTATGATTATAAGGCACTAACATAATGACACAAATACCCATTGGGAATATTGAGCAGGTAAAACAACAGGAAGTGAATTACATATACACGCGCCACTCTTACTTTAAGGTGGATACACTCTAAAAAAAGGTTATTTGGGTTATTTTTTCGACCTAAATCGTGGGTTTTTTAGGGAGTCGTTCAGTGTTTGGGTAGTTTTTGTGTTACCCTGATCCTGGGTCAGACATAACAACCCAGTTGTGAATTATTTATCACAGACTTTTTGAAACCTCTTCAGGAGAAAAAAAGAAAGCTAGTGTTATAGTAGAAAATGAATCAACTATGCTGGGTTAAATCAACAACCCAATTTGTCGAGTAAAATTACCCCAACATCTGTTCTTTCCTATATTTACCCAGCCCAAATTGGGTTGTTTTTAACCCAGTGTTTTTCGTGTGTAGAATTAGACCATACTATTTTAAGAGTGTGGAAGAAAATCAACTTGTATTTCTCAAGCGTTTCTGTGCATACATATTATTATTTACAATTGACGGTTCAGCGTTTAGTATCACGTAAATAATTAAACTCACGACATAATTTCTGGTATAAAACAACAACAGGATGTTAAGCTTAATATAGATTGAGACATTAAGCCTAAATATTTTATATTCACGTATTTCCTCATTTATCTGGGCAGCTCTGACTAATACAGATATTACGTTGCATATCACAATTTGTGGAGCCGTTTAATGATTACTTTATCAAATGTGTCACGTTGTTAATGTTCTACAGAAATGTAAACCACCTCTGAGCTTCCTGTTTCAGACTATAATCGATTCTTTGCAGCATGCTGATCTGTCATGATGATGCTATTGGACGGATTTTAGAGCTGACGTGACCCAAATGAAGGGCTGTGTGCATCTGAAGAAATGCTAAATGTATCATACTGAGTGAAATGTCCTTGCAATGAATTTTTCGCATCTGCTTTGCAATCAGCATTGGAGAAATTCGGATAAAACACAGCATCTACTAAATTAATAAACGGAAATGCAAAGATATATTTCATACCTGTAGCAGTCATTTAAAATAAAGTTTTTTTGCATAGGACATGCCTGATGCAAATTCATCTAACCTCCACTACATTTACATAGAAAATTCCAGAACAGGGGTCTTCTGAGTGTTGCCTTTAAACCTGGTATACAGCATGGATGTAGTAACAAAGTAAAGTAGTAACAATGTGACAACCCAGTGTTTGGGTAGTATTAGTGTTGCCCAACTCTTGGGTAAGTTGTAACAACCCAGTGTTTGAGTAGTTTTTGTGTTACCCAGATACTGGGTTAGACATAACAACACAGTGTTTGGGTAGTTTTTGTGTTACCCAGATCCTGGGTTAGACATAACAACCCAGTGTTTGGGTTGTTTTTGTGTTACCCAGATCCCAGGTCAGACATAACAACCCAGCGTTTGGGTAGTTTTTGTGTTACCCAACTCCTGGTTCAGACGTGACACTGACAACCCATTGTTTGGGTAGTTTTTGTGTTACCCAACTCCTGGTTCAGACGTGACACTGACAACCCATTGTTTGGGTAGTTTTTGTGTTACCCAACTCCTGGTTCAGACGTGACACTGACAACCCAGTGTTTGGGTAGTTTTTGTGTTACCCAACTCCTGGTTCAGACGTGACACTGACAACCCAGTGTTTGGGTAGTTTTTGCGTAACCCAGATCCCAGGTCAGACGTAACAACCCAGTGTTTTGGTAGTTTTTCCGTAACCCAGATCCCAGGTCAAAAATAACAACCAAGTGTTTTGGTAGTTTTTATGTAACCCAACTCCTGGGTCAGACGCAACAACCGAGTGTTTTGGTAGTTTTTGTGTAACCCAACTCCTGGGTCAGACGCAACAACCCAGTGTTTTGGTAGTTTTTGTTACCCAACTCTTGGTTCAGACGTGACACTGACAACCCAGTGTTTTGGTAGTTTTTGTGTAACCCAACTCCTGGGTCAGAAGCAACAACCCAGTGTTTTGGTAGTTTTTGTTACCCAACTCTTGGTTCAGACGTGACACTGACAACCCAGTGTTTTGGTCGCTTTTGTGTTACCCAACTCCTGGGTCAGAAGCAACAACCCAGTGTTTTGGTAGTTTTTGTTAGCCAACTCCCGGTTCAGACGTGACACTGACAACCCAGTGTTTTGGTCGCTTTTGTGCTACCCAACTCCTGGGTCAGAAGCAACAACCCAGTGTTTTGGTAGTTTTTGTTACCCAACTCTTGGTTCAGACGTGACACTGACAACCCAGTGTTTTGGTCGCTTTTGTGTTACCCAACTCCTGGGTCAGACGCAACAACCCAGTGTTTTGGTAGTTTTTGCGTAACCCAGATCCTGGGTCAGACATAACAACCCATTGTTTGGGTAGTTGGGTTGTTTTAAATCCAGTGTTAGAGTGTAGCTTTGCAATGTAAACCCTGCAGATAATTATGCTAGAAACATTTTAATGCACATGCCAATTAATAATTTAGCATACCACTTAAAATATTTACTTTAAACTTGCAATGCACATTCTTAAAGACCCCTGTTCTAGACAGCTCTTTCACATCTCTACAGTAAACCGTTCATTATACTGAGATGCAAAACTAAAATTCTGGTTTCTAAAACCCAAAGGTAACTAATTACCCCCATTAGACATCCTCAATGAATGAGAATCATTATCCTAAGTTGAACAACCAGGATGTGCAGACTATTATCAGACAGAGGCTTAATTCACTTGAACAACAAGAAATGTGCGATACTTGCTGCGAGGGCAAATAAAAATTAGATCATGGAATTAGATTCCTATTTGGGTCATACTTGCATTATGCTTATTGAGATTTAGAAAAGCATCTTAGCCTATATCCTCTTCCATATCTATGTCTCTCAGCACTTTCTCAGGTAACTCACCTTACATTCGCATGTCTCCACTTAAACTACCTAAAGATATAGTTTGGACATGATAATACCATGCTACTTTAACATATAAAAAACATATAAAAACCGTGATAATATGATTTATGGATATGAACCATGATAATACAGCTAGCTACTGCTATTCTTCAAGCACTTTAAACTAGCATGTTGAATATTCATATTGAATACGCCTATAACAAGCGTGTGAGAGTAGACCGATAATTTATAATGCAAGAGTAGTTATGTGCTGGTAATGATTTCCATAATGTACTAGTTGTCGGGCTGTCACGTGCAGCTGCGCGCGCACGGGGTGTGGTGCGGGATTTGGGAGTGGTTTCATCATGACAGGACTAGTTTTGAGATGGATATCAATCTCTACATATCAAGCCAGCAAAGACAGAAATCCTCCAGGTTCGCGGGTTATTTATAAACTGACGTGATGTATTTATTAAATTCATTCTCACGCGGGGAAAAGACCGAGCACAATGAAGTCAGAGTTAACGAGTATAGTGTTAAACTCATCGTCATCATCATTTATATTATACGTCATCCCTGCGTGTGCGTTAACACAGAGAAATAAAACTCTTATTTCGTAGAAAATATCGAGCGGATTATTCATCGTATGGATCAATTTATAACCTCGTTTAAACAGTAAACATGCCTGAGCGGACAGCGATTTTAACTAAAGCAATGTGTGTGAATCCGTTTTAGGATATAAAATGTTTGTAATGTATCTTTATATTCTGTAAACTCGCATAACGGTTTTATAAAATTGACGCGATAATTCAAATTAATTCCCATCACGAAGTAACGTTAAACGGATGATGTCGCGGAAAAACAACCGTTGACAACTAAGTTATACAATACAAAAAAATGAATGAGCTGTCAACGCATATTTTTCATTGATTTTTACACATTTAACGGCCATTAACGGGTATTTTTTACGACGTAGCAGCACGCGGGCGTTTCGTGTAAACTTCTCGAGCTCATTCGCGCACTTTATTTATTTTTTTCTTCCCCAATCTATTTATTTATCCCTCGACAACAAGGAGACCTTACATTTACTAAACCCATGTCGACATCACTGAGCGACGAAGCCAACGTTAGCTAAACACGCTCTCTCCCTGCAATGACAAGCATTGCGTTGCCATAAAACACCCAATATTGAAAATAAACAATCAAATGTAGATTATCGCTACTGAAAAAGCGTGAATTTAACCTGGTGCTTACCTGGTTACCATGACCTGCCGCTGCTGTTTCTTGACCACAAATCACGCAGACAGCAAAAAAAAAAAAAAAAAAGCTCGATGGAAACTGTCGTAAACGACTCGTTAGGTCAAGGGAATTAAGGCTTGTTTTCTAACCGAAGCGAACATTCTCGTCGGTCCGCGCGAAACGCGATTTATCAGGCAACTGGTTTAGATTTTAACGCCGAACTCAAGTTAGTTTACCAAGAAGCTGGTCGTGCAACAAGCTGCTCTGACAGATCGTGGGAGGAGGGAACCAGTCATGTGACTGGAAAGAGGGGGGGGCATTTGCCACTTTTGACACCAAATACACCTAAAATATTCTAAATACACGTTTAATTCATTATTATACGTTAATGATTTTTTAAATGATGTCAATACTGTGTAGTTCATGCAATTTAGTCAGGAGACTAGTCGTGTCAGTGGTGGTAATGCCCCCCTATTTACAGTCTGAGGTGGTATAGTCCAAATGAATGTCAGGAGCCCTGGGAAGGGCAAGGGTCTGCTTGTTGCCGTGGAAACAACAGTGAATCTCCCGAGGGTACAATGGATGTGGGCTACAGTGCTGTTAAATCAACAAGCTGAAGGCCTGTTGTTCATCTTAGATGGTGACGATTAGATTCAGACGATTGAATTCGCAACAGTTTACATGTCCAGATAGTGAGTGAGAGCCCTGTGCCCATAGGGCCCCACAATAACACGAAAGTTGTTACTTTTTTAGATGCATAATTGACAAGTAATGACAACAATTAGGGGGAAAAAACTGTTTAGTAACAGTATTCTAGTTTAGCTTTAATAGCATAATGTCACTAACAGGGTTGCCAACTTTTAAGTTTAGGTTGGAGTGAGATTTTTTGAGGGCTGGGGGGGGGGGGTAATGCTTTTGATCTTGATTCAGTATCAGTTTATATCTAGTAGGCTATATATACTGTACATAATAATATGTTTGTTTTGGCACTAGTTTAAACATTTCTTTCGGTCAAATTATATGTGCCATTCCTTAATATTCACTTGTGACTGCTTATATAAGTATCATTATTCATTAAAAAGATTAGGATGCAAGTTATTTAAGTTTTGAAATTTCACATTTAAAGAAATCTAGTGTTTGATCATCATATCTAAATATTTATTAGAATGCAAAGACTGCAATATATTTTTGAGCAACTCGATTAGATACATGTATATTTATTAAAGAGCCATAAGGCACCTAATGGCATTACAAATACACATTAATATTTTTTAGCCACAAAATGACTCTAATTTCCCTTTTTTAATTGGAATTCTCTATTTTAATATTAATTACTACACTAATTGTAATATAAGTTTTAGAAGAAATACAAATATTAGAAGAAAAATATTTTAAGTGGTCATTTATTGACAATAATTGTTGCACAAATAGTATTTAGAACCAAAAGATCTCCTCAAAATATTCAATAAATATAATTTAATGAGTATGAGTGTGACCTATTAGTAAGGAATACCTGAGGGCTAAATACAAGAATAACATTAATGTTAACAATGTTGCATCTCTATCACTCGCCATAATAAAACGATCCAGTGAATTTGGCTGACTTAATAATCAATAAACACTAACACTATGCTGTACTGTTTACCAAAACTTGCAGCAAACATCTATATGGTGAAACTGTTGTGTATCCGCTTAAGCCATTTAAATGCATTGGCAGAGCGCTAGAAGTATTGAGCGCTCATGGGCCACGTGACCAGCGCGCGCCGCAGGGAGACGAGAGCATGCAACTCCGCTTTTCAACGCCTCTGGCTTTAACATTATGCCACATTAGCGCCAAAACGCTATTTATTGTTTGAATTTCATTAAAACACATTTAAAAAAATTAAAGCTTATAGCTTTGTTTAATATCAAAAGCAGGTTTGGCAATTTGGCGTGAGATTGAGTTGGGCGGAGTGAGAGCGTGAGACAGAGCCTGAAAGCGTGAGAATCACGCCAGATGCGTGAGAGTTGGCAACCCTGCACTAACCTGGTAAACGTCAGCATATGAGGAAGTTTTGTGACATCTAACATCTGTTTTCCTGAAAGTAGAATAAAGAAATGTTTACATACATTTAAACACTTAATGGAAAATGGAGCAAAGATATTTGATTAATATTTTTAGTCAGGTTTATGAAGTTATATTAAATTATTGATTAGATTTGAATATAATCAGCTCATTTTCATGTTACCACAAATGGAAATTTGTTTTTAAGGAGACCTTTTTACAAGATGTAATATAAGTCTCAGGTGTCCCCAGAATGTGTGTGTGGGGATTCAGCTCAAAATACCCCACAGATCATGTTTTCAAGGGGTGGTTGCATGCGATTTGACTTTTTTAACTTGAGTTAGTGTGTAATGTCGCTGCTTGAGCATAAACAGTGTCTGAAAGTTACAACGCTGAAAGTTCAATGCAAACGGAGATATTGTCTTTTAAAGTTATGGCAGTTTATTGCCTACAAAAACGGCCGGTTTGGACTACAACAAGCTTCTTCCTGGGTTGGTGACATCATAAACCCTCGCTAGTCTCCGCAGATGTGACTTCTGCCCGTAACGGTAAGGGGCTTGGCTTCCAGACAACCTGTGCTTGGCACTTCAGCCAATAAAAATACAGGAAACTACATTTGGCCATCTAACCAATCTAAGACTATTGTGTTTTTCGGAGGGATGGGCTTCATAGAAGCAGGTAGCAAACGAACCGTTCAGAGGACAGTGGAGACAGCAGGTTGGAATAAAGGTCAAATATAAGAAAAATACTCTAAACTTCTGATATATGGATTTCTGAGCACACACACCCGAAGAACGCACACAGAAAGCTGTGTGTCAGACGGAGCATCCCATCAGTATAGACAGGTTTCTGAGAAACTTTATTACATGCAGGCCATTAATAGGGCAGATTGGGGTCAAAGTGGTCCAATAATGTATAAATGTATATAGAACATGTACATAAGCAATATCTTATTTAAATAGTTTATTCTATCCATTAACATTACTCTTGATCGGAGGCTTCTGTAAATATTTAGTTTATACATAGATTTAGGCTAACTAATGGTGCAATGCAAAAATATTTAGTAGTGCATAAGTTGTAACTTAGTGCCCATTTACGTCAAAACTCTTGCGCATAGCTGGCGCAACAGGAAAGCTATCCATTCCCCCCCGTTCTGCATAATTAAGGGCGTGGTTACTTTGAGTGGCAGGTAGCCATTTATCCGCTGTCTGTTAGTCATTGCGTCACCTCAGCTCCGCCTACGTCCCGCCTCTTTGCCCATTTTCTGTTATCCGGGTGTGAGATGGCAACGGCCAGCTCGTCTCTACTTTACACTTCCGAACTGCTCTTCAAAACTTCAGAATCCTATGGGTGACGTCACGGACACTACGTCCATATTTTTTTACAGTCTTTGATCAATACACGTGAAAAGCACCCAGGGGGCATTAAAGGGATTTGTTATGTTTAATCTATTAAGTTTTTCTAAGTGCAGGTCTATGTCTTTTGAATTAAAGTGTGCTGTGAACTCCCACACAGTTAATATAAAGTCGGTTGAATGTAAAGAAATCACATGTGTGTATTAGATCTGTGTATTAAAGAGATAGCAGCATAATATATAGTACCTACTGCTATGCTGTTAATATGAATCAAACAGAATAAAAGACAGAAAATCACTCACTGCTCTCGACTGAATAACTTTAAATATAAATATATATTTTTTACTTGAATGCCCTGGTGAGGAGATAAGGGGCGGAGTCTATGCTAATAGGGCGGAGTCCATCAGCAATCTTGGGTGGGGCTTAAGCATGTGACATCACATTGCATACAAACTGCAAATGGCGTATTCTGAGACACTACTTATGATTTATGAAGATTTAAAAAAGGAGTGGTGGATTTATGCCAGTATAGGGTGGTTGTGTTCACACACTTAAAAGTGATTTTTGCATAATAGGTCCCATTTAGTGTAAAGCTGCATAAAAGTAATAAATGGGAATATCCCATGAGCATAAACTAATAACCTTAAAATGAACATGGCGACCGTTCGATATAAGCTACCTTGTGTTTTGTTTTGTCTTGTGTTGTGAAAGTGAAAGAGTACAGCTTTGTTTTCCTGCTCATCTCTCTCCACATGTTTTTGTGGTTTCATCTCACTACAAGCAGTCGTGACTCAAAGAAAAATACCGGGCATGTGACAGCAAGACTTTTACCACTGCAAAGATTTTTGTATTTGATAAAGGACTATTTGCACACTTTCTCATGCTGGGAAAGAAAAAAATCCATAATGATGAATATGTCATTCATTAAGACATCTGAACTAAGAATTGTGATGTATTAGCACTTGCATGAACCCTTAATTGAGACTTTCTGCATTGAAATAATTGATGTGCCCACGTTTCTATCCCAGGGGAAGCTCGTTAGGTTGGCAGATCATCAATTAACGTTGACGTAAAGGTGACTGAATGGCAGCTTTAAAGAAATAAATGACTGCAAATATGCATTGATAGGGATTATAAGGACGCTCGTTCAGCGCTTTATTTATCTAAACACACTGAATAACTGAATGCACTGATGGGTATTGATCTGATGACGATTAGAGGCTGGTTAGAGCACGTCTTTATATTCCTGTAAGCGGAGCGGTTGCACAGATGATGAGACGTTCCTAATGATCCGGAACTCACTGATACTATTATTTTCTACATGCCATGCGCAAATCTAATTATTAGAAGTCCGAACCCAGTCACCTCATCACTGGCTGCTGGGTTTGGTGCGCTATGGGAAATTACTGTAAATGTTCACTTAAAGAGGATCTAATATGCTTTTATAATATTTTCATCTTTCTTTAGAGTGTAATGTTTCTGTTTGACACCATAGCAACTACTCAGAACACCCTAGCAAATGCCTAGAACTCTCTAGCAACACCATGGCAACGACCAAAAATACCTTAGCAACCACACAGAACACCATAGCAACCAACTAACAATGCCTTAGCAACCACCCAGAATGCCATAACTGCACAGCAACCACCCAGGATACTGAAGAAACCACCTAGCAACACCATAGCAACTACCCACATTACCCTAGCAACCACCTAGCAACAACCTAGTTAACACCTAGGATACCTTATCAGCAACTCAGAACCCTAGCAACAACCTAGCAGTCGCCCAGAACACACTACCAACACCATACCAACCAACCAGAATACCTAAGCAACTGCCTAGCAACCTAACAGAAAACATTGCCAACCACCTAGCAACACCTTAGCAACCACCCAAAACACCTTAGCAACTGCATAACTACCCTATCAACCACCCAGGATACCCTAGAAAACACCTAGCAACAACCCAAAACACCCACACAACCACCTAGCAACACCATAGCAACTACCCAGAACACCCTAGCATCTGCCTAGCAACCACCCAGGATACCCTAGCAACCACCCAGAACACTTTAGCAACTGCATAACAATACCCTAGCAACCACCCAGGATACCCTAGAAAACACCTAGCAACAACCCAAAACACCCACACAACCACCTAGCAACATCATAGCAACTACCCAGAACACCCTAGCAACCACCCAGGATACCCTAGCAACCGCTCAGAACACCTTAGCAACTGACTAGCAACCACCCATTGTGCTCTTGAGTTTTCTTCCAGGAACGTCACAATATTCCTGATTTAAATAATTCATTCACAGAATAAAGGTGCGTGGCCTGGTTGAGTTATTTAGTAGTGTTATTAGTTAGTGTTGAAACTGGTGGTTATGGCAAAGCATGTTTATTTATATTGCACATTTTATACACAATGGTAATTCAAAGTGCTTTACATAGCAGGCATTAAAATAAAATAAATAACAATAACAATAAAAGGTGAGAATAGAACAGTTTAGAATGAAAAGGAGGATACAAAATTAAAATACAGTGCAATCGTTCTGAGGCCACATTCAGGAAACATCCTAAGCTAAAAGTAGCTTCTAACTTGCAGATTTACGAGAAACTATTAAATATAATGTTATAGCACTCCTGCCTTTTTGCTTTTAGTGTATTTCACATTTTAGCGCTTAAACCAGCTCCTACATTTGTGAAACGTTAGAAGTCAAGAGGACTCCTAAGTCACTAAGATCAAATCACGGTAGTGAGTTAGGTGAGTCACAATAGTAATATAGACAGTAAAATTTCAAATTAAAGAGGTTAGTCAGGATAAAGTTCTTAAAATTATTAATAAATTAAATAAATCTAAGGCAAAGGATATATTTGGGTTGGATACTGATTTTATTAAAACTTACTGTTCTGCCTTGATTAAACCAGTAACCCATCTTGTAAACCTTTCCATCAGAGAAGGCAAATTCCCACAAAGTTGGAAACAAGCCATTATTACACCGATTTTCAAAGCTGGCGTAAGGAATCAAGCAAGCAATTATAGGCCAATCTCAATACTGCCAGCTTTATCCAAAATTTTAGAGAAAATTATAATAGAACAGTTAATAGAACATCTTGAAGGTAATAAACTTATCAATTCTAATCAGTTTGGATTTAGAGTAGGGTATTCTACAGAAATGGCTAATTGCTACCTTACCGAGAACATTAAGAGTAAGCTGGACAAGGGTAATGTTGTGGGAGCTGTGTTTATTGACCTAAAAAAGGCCTTTGACACTGTGAACCACACCATACTCTTGAATAAACTTGCCAGCTTCAACTTCTCTGAACATGCTATCGGTTGGTTTGCATCATATCTGGACCATAGGGAACAACGGGTTAAAATAAACAACGAACTCTCAACATCATTACAATGCACAATGGGTATTCCACAGGGCTCCATTCTGGGGCCTCTGCTCTTTAGTCTATATATAAATGATTTACCTACGTGCTGTCGGTCAGCCAACTGTCAAATGTATGCTGACGATACAGTCATTTATGCATCAGCTAGGACACCGACTAAAGTAGCAGAAATCCTGACTAAGGAAATGGAGGGTATATCCCAATGGCTTAAAAACAATCATCTGACGCTTAACGTCAAAAAGACCGTATCTATGTGCTTCTCAATTAGAGGAAAAGCTAAATGTACTATTAAAATAGATCAAGCAGCCATAGAGGAAGTTGAGGAATTTAAATTTTTAGGTATTACTTTGGACTCCCAACTCAAATTCATTGCACATATTAATAAACTATGTAAGACTGTCCGGACAAATCTAAACTGTTTTAGAATGATTAGGACTCATATACCTGTCAAAGCAGCTTTACTGTTTTTTCATGCTATGATACTCTCTCATTTATCGTATGGTGCTACTGTATGGGGCCAAGCTTCCCAGACAACAGTCAAACCCATTATATCATTGCATAAACAAGCACTGAAAGTAATGGATCAGAAACCAATTAAGTGGCATCACTGCGTGATTGTACAGAAGTAAGCTTTTAAATTTTGATAGTTTTATCAAGTTTTCTTTTCTTAAATGGATTTTTAAATGTATAAATAATCTAGCTCCGACCGTACTCTGTCCTTTTGTGACAAAAATAAACATAAGGAAAGTTGCCACTAGGAGAGCAGTGGGTGGCAACTGTATAGCAGAGGGGCGTAAAACATCTTTTGGCCAGTCAAGTTTCTCAGTGATAGGGACCTGTTTTTGGAATGATTTACCAACAGAAATAAAAACAGAAACGGACCTGAAAACATTTAATAGAAAGGTGAAATTCTGGCTGAAAGAAAATCAAATATGTGGACATTGAGCTATTTTAGTTCTAATGGATTGTCTGTGTGGGATATGATGTGTTGTCTTGTGTAATGTGGTTATAAATTGGGTATATGTTTTTAGAAAGGCCTGACCAGGGACTGGGGTTGCAAATTAGCCTATTGGCTAGAAACCTTTTATGCAACACATCTACACATTTTTTGTTGTGGCTTGTCTATGATAATTATGTATGTAATAATGTGCACTGCATTGTCCCTGACAAATAAACAAAAAAAAAAAAAAAAGAAATGGACAGAGCGATCCCATTGACGTCAACGGCGGAAAATGAGGTCAATAAGAGGCACTCACTTCCTGATGGCTGAGCGAACTATGCCGGCTCAGACTGAGCTTGATGACGTAGATGTGACGTGAGCCTCCTGTCTGACAGCTGTAGGTCTTCTAGTAGTTGTGGAAAGTGAAATCTGAAACATGTTGTTTAAATATTTTCTCCCGTTGCTTTTGGCTCACTATGGGCTTCTCCCCATTCTTCCCCCTTGACTTTATCAGACTTAATGTCTCCACGTCCCCCCGACTGTCTCATAGACAGTAAAAGATTGCCTGCGAGCGTCTCCTCAGGTCTATACGGTAATATCTCAACTGTGCGACAGAGTTGCGTTGGTTATGACGCAATCGTTAGCCTATTTTTACAAAAACAGCTTCTACGGGGCGATAGTGTAAGATACAAGGTAACGGAGCCTTTTATGCATTGTCGTGTTTCTTTATAAATAAACAATGGACAAATGGAGTCTTTAAACGCCTCAGATGTAAAGTTATTCACTGTCAAAGTGACTCAAAAATGAATGGGAGTCAATGGGATGCTAACAGCAGGTGATGGCTTGGTTAGCAATGGCCGCCCCTATGGGTGGAATGCTTTCCGAGCGCTAGATTACCCCCTTGCATAGTAACTACTTTCTGAGGTTGTGGTCTGATCTCTCTGGCCCCAGCACAGCTCAAGGACGTGCCGATCACCTTCCTGTTATTATTGATTTTCTCAGAGAAGAAGGAAGCAAGCTCACTGGATTGCTGTCTGAGAGCCTTTCTCTGGGAATGTGACTTGGGGGTTGGGTTGGTAAGGGGCTGGCCATTTCCCAAACACGCTGGATGCGCTTGACCATTCACAACAGACTGCCCCATCTGACCAATCAGAGCACAGTGTCCTTTTAAGAAGGAGGGGGCTTTATAGAGAAAGGAACTAAACAGAGCGTTACTGACAGACTGGGAAGAGAGGAGCTGCAACAATGGAGAATATGAAGAAATTAATCAACATTCAAGCAGGAAAACCTGCTCTAGCAGAGCCCCAAAATGCCCTCTTTAACCCATTTTATTAATGTTGAAAATATCTTTGTTAAATGGGTATGAAATATTTATGTTTATAGTAGGGATGTGTGCAGCGACTAATTTCATAACAGTTTAAACTGAAATTTTGTAACCGACTATAGACAGCCCCATCTGTATGCGATCCATTTGAAAGAACACTCTATGAATAGTCAAATCCCATAATATCTGAAAGCCGCTAAAACACTAAAAATAGATCAAATACATGCTTGCCTTGAATTACTATCATTGAAATAAACTTGAGCATTCACTTAAACCACGTTCACCATTACCCAACAAACACTGGTCAGATGGCAAAGTCGTCCTTGGCCCTGGCCAAAAATATTTGCGAGAGGATTACAAATTATGCAGGATCGCAACAAAAAAAAATGACATTTTGCTGATTTTGCACTGATTGTATTCAGTTATTGCAGAATCACGAAAAACTGGAGGAACTGGTTACCCAGCAAACATTAGTCAGACGGCAACATCGTGTCCCTGGACAAAAATAGTTCATCTATGACCGATCAAACATAACATTATGACAGATGAACTGAATAACACTGATGATCTCTTCATCACGGCTCCTGTTAGTGGGTGGGATATATTAGGCAGCAAGTGAACATTTTGTCCTCAAAGTTGATGTGTTAGAAGCAGGAATAATGGGCAAGTGTAAGGATTTGAGCGAGCTTGACAAGGTCCGAATTGTGACGGCTAGACGACTGGGTCAGAGCATCTCCAAAACTGCAGCTCTTGTGGGCTGTTCCCGGTCTGCAGTGGTCAGTATCTATCAAAAGTGCTCCAAGGAAGGAACAGTGGAGAACCGGCCACAGGGTCATGGGCGGCCAAGGCTCATTGATGCACGTGGGGAGCGAAGGCTGGCCCGTGTGGTCTGATCAAACAGACGAGCTACTGGAGCTCAAACTGCTCCAGAAGTTAATGCTGGTTCTGATAGAAAGGTAAATTGGTTAAAGGATGATAGTAGCACTATCGTTTAATCGACTAGTCAGGTAGTCCTGCATATCCCATTGTTTATGTAATGCACAATTTCAGCTCTTCATTATATATGTTGGGAAAGAATCAGCAATGTGTTTTCCACATGGGGGAATCTTCAATTAACGTCAGTTTTCATGCTTCCAATATTTCACATCCATCTAATTAGCACATTGTGCCACTGCATTTGGCCTTAAATATGTCACCGCTTATTTTAAACTGAAGCAACAACAGCTCTGCGATTGTGCAAAAGATCTCAATCAGCATTCCTCAAACCCATAACTGCTGAGCGTGACTTCCTCCCAAACCCTTCCCGGTGTTCACCAGACATCCGCAAACATAAACATCATCACCGCGAACTCCTCCGGGATTAGCCAAGTTACACAAGCGTACACGAGGCAGTTTGTATATCACCAAATGTTGAAAACCATTCGAGAGTTTTCTTGGCGAAACATTCCTTCCGTTCGGTCCAGTGTTGGTAGGGAGCTGTTGAATGCACCCATAATGACCTAAGTGCGGTCTCTCGCCGTTATGTGAAATAGCATTGTTCGAGGAGGTGCGGAGAGACAAACTGTGGCTTATTATGTTGACTAAGAGTCTAAACAGACCTTGTTTAGACAGAGATGAGTGCTAATTTCAGACTTGTGCATCATCTCCATTTTGGCATCAGACACACCACCTTGAATGATCAACAGGACCTCGAATAACATTCAGTTGCTAAATTTAAGGCTTGTTAAATTTAAACAGCGCAGTGAACACATCAAAATGTGATTCAAATGGCCATTTTGGGAGGTGTTTTGATGTGAGTCACCTGGCGGTGAGATGTAAAGAAGGTTCGCTGGTTAAGCTTCTCTGTTGAAAGGTCACCCTTCCGCGGCTTTAAGCTTTAAACGGTCACCACAAGCCCCCCAAATCGATTCATAAAAATCCTACTACATTACACTCAGTGTGTGAATTACATTTCAAACACATTGACCTTTTATACTCTCCCAACCCCCTGCCGAAAGGGTCCCAGTCGTTGTCACTTTAAGTCACAGTCTAAGCTGTGTTCATACTAATACAAATAAATATGTGTAGAATGTTTTTTAATGTCATGCATTATTATTTTAAAACATAAATAAGGCAACACATTGCATTGCAACAAGAAGTTTTTTAGTGGCCAAGCATTCTTGCATGCTGGTGTAATGAATCTTTTTGGTCTGCAATATGTTGCAAATATGTTCACAACCTTATCGGCTGTCCTTTGTTTTATGCTAAATATAATAAGTATATTTGATTTAAATAGCGCTTTTTCACAATGCACATAGTTTAAAAGCAGCATTTACAGAATAATATTGCAGTGATAATGACTTATTTAAATGTATTTCCATAAAGGGTTAGTTCACCTGTCACAACCACTCAGAGACGCTAAGGCTGAGAATCCAAATGCCACAGGGCAAACAATACAGATTAGTGATGTTCGGTTTTTGTGCGAATCGTTCTTTTGAGCGGTTCTCAGCAAGTAACCGGTCAAGTTGGTTCATTACTCGAACTAAAATGAACTTTAGTTACGGGCTGATGAAGCAAGTCGCGAAAGCCGAAGTAGCCCGTCCGACTAAAAAAGAACCGAAAGAGCCGGTTCAAACATCTGTTGAAGTTTGCAGAGGATTACTGAGGATGATAATCGAGTTGGTAACGCAAGTCTGAGGCATTTACTGGAAATATGCTTATTATGACACAATTATTAAATCACATTTTATTAAAAACCTGCAAAAACCTCTGTTGAGAGATTTACATACATTTTACTGTAGTTTATTGTGCATGCAGATTATTTTTTAAAGCTACACTGTGTGATATTTTCCCCCATCTAGTGGTGAAAAGGTATATGACCATCCAGTGAATAATAGTTTCTGTTCCTCTCAATTCTGATTTCGTTTTAACTCCTACGATGGCTGATTTAGTCCAAGATTAACATGGCAATCCCTCTCTTCACATTCGACACGGTGCCATCGAGTGTTAAAACGCGAAAGGCGAAGCTTGATTTAACGGGTATGTCCCTCTTTGGCTAATGTACTTTCAAGATGGAGGGGCAACATGGCGACCGGCATTTGACCCCCCCACCCGTAGGTATTTTCAATGGCATATTATAAACTTACGAGAATACTGTATTACTTAAAAGAAGTAAATTTACATTAATGAGCACATATATTTTGAAAGAACTGAGTGTTTTTAGCTAAGAATAAACTAAAAAAAGTTACACAGTGTAGCTTTAAGTTGATAAGCGTAATTTATACGTTTATAAGACCTGTGCCTGTAATCTGTGCTTTAGGTGCACAATTTTCTGTCGAATCCGACGTGAAGGATAAAGGAATTAACTCATTTATCATTATTGTCTTTGAATGAAAGGCAACAATGAGCAAAATGCACTCATGCAAATAACTGTATTCGACTGTTTAAATATGGATTGACACAAATTACTTTATTTGAATGTTTTCTTGATAAAACATGACACTGAGAAACTCATAAAAAAGCATAAAAGAAATGCATAGTGGAATCATTGCACGATGACGTCAGGAACCTATGAATCGGATTTTTCCAGTTTGCGGAAATGAATTGGACTTTGCTTCATTAACACAGATAGCAATAGGGTCCAAGACACATAGCCTGACAAGCCAGACCGTAGACAGCTCAATCCGAGGGGCGGATAAACGGTTGTCTTTCAAACTCCCTCTGCACGCGATAGGATAGCGCTACAACCAACCAGCGCAACGAAGGTGAAGCAGAGCTCGCTGACAGATTAAACATTCACCGTATCCGGTCGGCTAAACTCCGAACACATCTTCCCTTCTTAAGAATGACTTCAGTGCCGTTCTTTGTTCTTTTCTCAGAGAAAAGTTTAACTCCAAGTCTTCCAGAGTCGCGGTCAAAGCTGATTTGAAAGACCGCCGGCGTTCGCCAGTTTCTGTGTTTACTAGAAGCACGCAAACGCAACTCGGCCGTCGTCATTATGGCCCCGCCCGCCGACTCTATACACGATGTGGTTGGCCCGACCAGAGTTTGGTGTTTATAGCTCAGAAGGGTATTGAGAGTTGCTAGACGACACTCGCGGGCAGATTAGATTTGCTGCCGCTAGGGTGCGTCTAGATTTCTAGGCTACAAGACACAGGCAAATCCAGCGAAACAAGCATAAGGCCAAGACTATAACACAGGAAACAAGAAAAGAGCTCGGAAATGCAATGGTGACACAAACAAGACTTTGCAATAAGTGTGTGAAAACACAGAGCTTATAAAAGACAAACACAAACGAGTTACTCACACACAGGTGGGCAGGGCCGGCCCAAGGCATAAGCGAACTAAGCGGCTGCTTAGGGCCCCCTTGGCCGCCAGGGGGCCCCCAAGAGCTCTTGAAATTACATCTTGCTACCGCTGTATGTTCCTTTATGTTTGAAATTGCAAAATGGCCTTAAAACAATTACTAAGTAAACTGCAAAATGTTACGTTTTCTAATATATGCACGGATTGATTCTGACAGCGCTGCACGAGCTCGCGGTGTCATCGACTAGCTTGTTCGTCAGGGTTCAAAGTCCACAGTGCGAGAAAAAAATCGTTGCTGAAAAGGCGCTACTCGTCAGTTGCGCGGATGGATTTGAGAATGCGCTTTGGTTTAGTGAAAATATCTTATTTGACATGCTGCATGTTTTGGACGGAGTACAGCATAGCTTCCAGTTTCTGTTCACAGTAAATGCTTCTCTGCAAGTGCTATAGTCGAGTCGCTCAAAATTATCTTCTTTTTTGGGGGGGAATGCAAATTCGTTCTTCCCAAAAAGCCTTCCCAAATTTGTAATGAGAATCATTTATAAATATGCTGTTATCAACAAATAAAAGTAGCTACTAATGTCTTTCTGCGTGAATTTCCACCAAAATAAAAGCTCTGCTTAATGGTTGAAAGAAATCCACCATTTATTGTTTTAAAAGAAGTCTCTTATGCTCAACAAAGGCTGCATTTATTTGATACAAACTACAGTGAAAACAGTTATATTGTGAAATATTATTGCAATTTAAAATAGCTGTTTTCTATGATATACAGTGTTGGGGAAAGTTACTTTGAAAAGTAATGCATTACAATATTGCATTACTCCCTTAAAAAGTAACTAATTATGTTACCTTGTTACTTTGTAAGAAAAGTAATGCGTTACATTACTTTTGCGTTCTTTGCGTCCTTTTGAGTTTTTCACCTGGGCTGGGCTTGTTTTTTTTAAATTTAACAACAGTTTGAGCAAATGTAAAGACCCTTTCACACCAAAAGTAGATAAGCCTCAGCTAACACTTCACCAATGAAAACAAAAAAAGTCGGACTCATTAAAGGTCAGCAGCAAGTACATTAGTCAATAAAGTGAGATTGAATGCATAAAAATATTTGATTTATTTAACATATTTAGTCATTGGAGGTTTGCATACTATTTTGGATTTCACAGGTTTTCTTAATTCTAAGGTATACTGAATCGTTTTTTGTGTGCAAATGAGATTTAGTAAATGCACACTCACATCAAACCTACAATAACCATCATGCACAACGACCAACACGATCTCATGGTAATGCGTATTAATACTACGAGTGTGAAATCTCGTAGAATGGATGCAAATGCTACTCAGTTTTTCCCGTACACATGATACGCACTTTATGGCGTATATATGACACGCGCTTGGGTAGGTTTAGGGTGGCGGGGTGGGGGGTCTGTACATATAATACGCCATAAAGTGCGTATCATATGCACGCTAAAAACATATGCACGTATACATTCGACGAGATTGGACACTCGTACTATTTATATGCATTTTCGTGAGATCGGGCTCTAACGACTCCAGGTTTATGATTTATCTCAATATTGGGACAAGAGAGCGGTCACTCAATAAATGGGAAAATAAAGTAACTTGAAAAAGTAACTCAGATATTTTGTTGTAAATTTTAAAAGTAATGCATTACTTTACTAGTTACTTGGAAAAGTAATCTGATTACGTAACTCAAGTTACTTGTAATGAGTTACCCCCAACACTTATGATATATATATATATATGAATATCAAGTAAATTGTAATGTGTTGCTGTGATCAAAGCTGAATTTTCAACATCATTACACCAGTCTTCACTGTCACGTGATCCTTCACAGATTATTCTCATGATGATTGGCTGCTCAAGAAACATTTATTTTTTATTATCATGTTGAAAACACTTGTGTAAACATCTTTTTATGATTCTTTGAAAGCTTTCTATTTTAGATAAATCCTGTTCTTTTGAACTTTCTATTCATCAGAGTCCTGGGGTAAAGAATTGTGAGCATATTTAGCATGAGACTTCTTTAAAAAAAAAAAAGTTTAAATCGTACATATCCCAGTCTGAACTGTACTGTAAGACTTTGAATATTAAAGTGAAAATGAACACCTGAGCACTCTTGTGCGTTTGCTACTTTTACAATTAAAAACTGTATACGGGTAAAAACAGGACAGACGGACATGATAAGCAACACAGCTACAACTAATAAAATGTACAATGGGTGTGCGATTATTATCAAGAATTGACAATAGTCAATCAGTACCGAGGGGCCCCCAAATAAAATTCTGCTTAGGGCCCCATGAAGGCTTGGGCCGGCTCTGCAGGTGGGAGTACTAAGACTTTAATGAATCCAGGCAATGGATTTTGGGAAGTGTAGTTAATGATGGGAAAGCAAAGGAGGCGGGAGTAGTGCCCTCTATTGGATGTATCAGCCAAAAATGAAAATTATCCCATTATTTACTCACCCTCAAGTCATGTAAATGAGTTTCTTCTTTTAGCCAAACCCAATCAGGGTTATGTTAAACAGTATCCTGGCTCTTCCAAGCTTTATAATGGGAGTGAATGATACCTTAGATTTTGACACCCAAAAAAAGTGCATCCATCCATCATAAAAGTGCTCCATACGGCTCCCTTCTGAAGCCAAAATATTCATATTAATAACTTTATAAACTATAATCACGATATATATGTTGTGATATATGATGTCACTTATAATTGCTGCCTCCAGCTCCATTTATTCTTTGATCTCGATTTGTTTTCAATGCCTCTGGCATCTCACACTGCTAATAATGTCCCCATCCTAACTCGTATCCAAATGTTTCTCATTTTCATCTGAGTTGTATAAATCATGGGGAAGACCTGGAAAGAGCCTGTATGCAATCTGCCCTCCATAACCTCTCATGGCACAACGAGACCCTGAGCGCCTCCAAGAGAAAAATGGCACAGCTTCACTAGAACTGCAATGTCGACATTACCCTCTCCAAGGAGCCGATGCAGAAAGCGTGACAGACGGCGGAGAGGTTTCACCGAGCAGAATGGCATTCATTAAAAACAACATCTATGCCAATATGCTTGTCCTTGTTTCTATGCGATGCATTACTTCGGTTAGCAGTAGCACAAAGACACAGAAACTCTCCTGGATATGAAGTGCACTTATTAGTGAAGGTTTAATGACCATCATGTGCAGGGCGACTCTCGAGAGACTAACGGATCGATTGAGCTGCGGAGGAGAAGAATGGAGAAAGACTCGGGAAAACTCGAATAGTCCAGCCCATAATCATTTACACGCCCGTGTGTCGTTCCGAACCCACATACTGGACAAACTGAGGAATCTTCATGCAGTTATTTTACATGCAATGACATGGTCACAATAAAGCATCGCTGAATATCTATAACATCGTTTGTGTGTTTTTACACTCTGAAAAATCTTGAGTTATTTATTCAGTGTTTGGGGTCGTTTTAATCCTGGTCCTGGGTCAGATGTAACAACCCAGTGTTTGTTTAGTTTTTGTGTAACTCAGATCCTGGGTCAGACGTCACAACCCAGTGTTTGGGTAGATTTAGTGTTACTCAGATCCTGGGTCAGACATGACAACCGAGTGTTTGGGTCATTTTAGTGTTACCCAGATCCTGGGTCAGAGGTAACAACCCAGTGTTTGGGTCATTTTAGTGTTACCCAGATCCTGGGTCAGACATGACAACCCAGTGTTTGGGTCATTTTAGTGTTACCCAGATCCTGGGTCAAACGTGACAACCCAGTGTTTGGGTAGTTTTTGTGTTACCCAGATCCTGGGTCAGACGTTACAACCCAGTGTTTGGGGTCGTTTTAATCCTGGTCCTGAGTCAGATGTAACAACCCAGTGTTTGTTTAGTTTTTGTGTAACCCAGATCCTGGGTCAGACGTGACAACCCAGTTTTTGTGTAACTCAGATCCTGGGTCAGACATGACAACCGAGTGTTTGGGTCATTTTAGTGTTACCCAGATCCTGGGTCAGAGGTAACAACCCAGTGTTTGGGTCATTTTAGTGTTACTCAGATCCTGGGTCAGACATGACAACCGAGTGTTTGGGTCATTTTAGTGTTACCCAGATCCTGGGTCAGACATGACAACCCAGTGTTTGGGTCATTTTAGTGTTACCCAGATCCTGGGTCAAACGTGACAACCCAGTGTTTGGGTAGTTTTTGTGTTACCCAGATCCTGGGTCAGACGTTACAACCCAGTGTTTGGGTAGTTTTTGTGTTACCCAGATCCTGGGTCAGACGTAACAACCCAGTGTTTGGGTAGTTTTTGTGTTACCCAGATCCTGGGTCAGACGTCACAACCCAGTGTTTGGGTAGATTTAGTGTAACCCAGATCCTGGGTCAGACGTGACAACCCATTTTTTGTGTAACTCAGATCCTGGGTCAGACATGACAACCGAGTGTTTGGGTCATTTTAGTGTTACCCAGATCCTGGGTCAGAGGTAACAACCCAGTGTTTGGGTCATTTTAGTGTTACCCAGATCCTGGGTCAAACGTGACAACCCAGTGTTTGGGTAGTTTTTGTGTTACCCAGATTCTGGGTCAGACGTTACAACCCAGTGTTTGGGTAGTTTTTGTGTTACCCAGATCCTGGGTCAGACGTAACAACCCAGTGTTTGGGTAGTTTTTGTGTTACCCAGATCCTGGGTCAGACGTGACAACCCAGTGTTTGGGTAGTTTTTGTGTTACCCAGATCCTGGGTCAGACGTAACAACCCAGTGTTTGGGTAGTTTTTGTGTTACCCAGATCCCGGGTCAGACATAACAACCCAGTGTTTGGGTAGTTTTTGTGTTACCCAGATCCCGGGTCAGACGTAACAACCCAGTGTTTGGGTAGTTTTTGTGTTACCCAGATCCTGGGTCAGACGTTACAACCCAGTGTTTGGGTAGTTTTTGTGTTACCCAGATCCTGGGTCAGACGTAACAACCCAGTGTTTGGGTAGTTTTTGTGTTACCCAGATCCTGGGTCAGACGTGACAACCCAGTGTTTGGGTAGTTTTTGTGTTACCCAGATCCTGGGTCAGACGTAACAACCCAGTGTTTGGGTAGATTTTGTGTTCCCCAGATCCTGGGTCAGACGTAACAACCCAGTGTTTGGGTAGTTTTTGTGTTACCCAGATCCTGGGTCAGACGTTACAACCCAGTGTTTGGGTAGTTTATGTTTTACCCAGATCCTGGGTCAGACGTAATGACACCACATATTCTGGCTACAGGTAAAGCGCAGGATGGCGGTCTGAAGTTAGAAGTTTTCCAGCTGAACATGACAAACTAGAGATCCAGCGCCGTTACGGTGAAAACAGGGCAACAGAGACTGCTCGGTTACACTTGAATTACTTCTATATGTTTAATTTTTTACTTCTAATATTTGTTAAACAAGCTTAAATTTTGGCAATATGTATTATAAACGATATAAAATATGCTATAGTGTATATGGTATAGATATGATTAAAAATTAAGGAATTAGCATGCAAGCCAGTGGATGTGTTGAGTATTTATTTCTTTTTTAAGTTTAGAGGATTTAAGTTCATCCGTAGACGTTAATCAATATATGAAGGCCAAACATTTTGTTTTAGAGTGTAAAGATATGAAATTGATAAATGTTATACTTCATTAAACATCTCACTCTCTATTTTAGTCCAACTCAAGTAGCGTGTTATGAGGATAAGTGTATGAATCATTCTCCAGAGTGTTCTTTTCCCTTCCAGAACCCACCGGTAATGTGTTGATTGGGGTTTGTGGACTGTAGCCATATTAATGATGGCTGTATCTGAATGTATTGTTTTTTACATTTGCTTGGGGAAACAGCTTGACCTTTGTGATCTTGCTGGCAGCGTTTGAGACACTTCATAAAACTGAAAGCTAGAGCTAACCCACGCACACTGACAGCAAATACGCATCCTTAGGGTCATCTTATCCAAAGAAAGGCTACTTTTAATGAGTTGCATCATTTGCAAATGCACATTGCCTCTAACTCTCCTGGACGTGGCCGTGGACCAGGTCGCTTGGGAAAAAATGGTTCCGCTCTTTTGAATATTTGTTCTTTTTTTTGCGATGGAGACGTGGGATTGACGTTCTTATAGCCAGTTAACTGTTCTTTCTGCTCTCCATCTTCCATTCTCTTAATCTTACGGTCTCGCAATTTATCCTCTTGACAAGTAAATTAATTTCTACAGTGGCCAGTTGCTTTCCGTCCGCTCATAAATAGAGATGTAATTATAAGTATCGTGACACCATGGGGGTCATGTGATTCAGTACTGATGCAGGAATGGAGATGGCAAGAGCATTTATCGTTATGTTAAATACGGAATTTAAATGAGAAAATAGATAAAAAAGTATATACGATTTTTACATTGTTGTACAACAAAAAGTGTAGTGCAAGTAGACCTATTGCGCGTAAACTCATTCGCAATTTTGCTACATAAATCCACTTTCACCTGCTGTTGCGTTCTGTATGTGTGAGACTTAAGATTAGGTAACGAAATGCATAACGATGGAAGCAAATGAGGCCTCGCACATTCAAGTTACAAATGGTTCTTATGTTAAAAATATGGTGGATAGGCCACTGGTTTTTGAGGTGTGTGAAGATGAAGAGAGAGGGGGTCAAACAGGGAACTGTAACCCTGGTAAAAACCCTGTGAAACAAGTAAAGCTGGGTAAATTTAGAGGAGAAACAGAAAGGAAATGAGCAATCAGCGGGACAGGCTCTATCATTCTCTGCACTGTCGATTAGATCAGTCGATTACATTGATTGAGATGCTCCACCTGTGCATTTAACCCCTCCGCTTCTCCTCCCGAGAGTATTACGCCCGTCCATTTGCTGATGGATGGAGGGATTTCCCGCCACTGCCGATGACCTGTCTGACCTGGATTAAGACTTAACAGACGATGCAATATTACAGGATTGTTCAGCATCAGAGGTGTGAAACATTAGACCAAAGGAGAGAATGTGTGGGTTAAACATGGGTTAAAAACATGGCAAATGCTATTTTTTTCATTTTACCAAGTAGTGCTCGTAATATAGCATATGCATGAATTCTTAAAACAAATCAGTTCACACAGAACCACATCCAAATGCACCACCCTTCACACACTTATGCAATTGAGTTGTGAAAACAAGCCAGTGGTTAAGAGGTAATCAGTGCATTCCCGTCAGTTCAGAGGTCAACCCAAAAGACTAAAATTCATGAGCTTCAGATATGAATCTGTTTGTTTGTGCACGCACCAGATGAGATGTTATTCGTGAGACGAGAGCGTGTGTTTAATGTCTGGCCATACAGTGCAGGCTCACTACAGTGTCTTAAGGCTCCATCGGTCTGAAATATTAATGCAGCCAAGAGGAGACGACCACTGCAGGAGCACGGACACACTCGGATCGGATCTGCACATACCACCACTGAATACATGCATGGAGAATGTCAAACTGATTCAGCTTCATTCAACACAGCATATCGGACCTTTATTTAGTTAAAAACTGAGCTTTTGTGTTTTTGTGTTGTAGAATTAAGGCCAAAACATTCGATCTAATAACCTATAGTATTGATGACGAAGATATTTGATCATTTAGGCAGTCAGATGGATAGAAAGCTTGACTCATCCTGGCTTGCATCAGCGGTTCAGGCTGCTGGAGGTGTAATGCTGTGTTATATATTTTCTTGCAGCTCTTTTGGCTCCTCAGTACCAATCGAGCATCGTTTAAAGTGTTATTGCTGACCATGTCCATCCCTTTATGACCACAGTGTACACTTCTTCTGATGGCTACTTCCAGCAGGATAACACACCGTGGTACGATGGATGGATGGATGGACGGACGGACGGACGGACGGACGGACAGACAGACAGACAGACAGACAGACAGACAGACAGATAGACAGATAGACAGATAGACAGATGGATGGATGGATGGATGGATGGATGGATGGAGATGGATGGAGATGGATGGATGGATGGATGGATAGATAGATAGATAGATAGATAGATAGATAGATAGATAGAGAGATAGAGAGATAGAGAGATAGAGAGATAGATGGATGGATGGATGGATGGATGGATGGATGGATGGATGGATGGATGGATGGATGGATGGATGGATGGATGGATGGATGGATGGATGGATGGATGGATGGATGGATGGATGGATGGATAGAGATGGATGGATAGATAGATAGATAGATAGATAGATAGATAGATAGATAGATGGAGATGGGTGGATGGATAGATAGATAGATAGATAGATAGATAGATAGATAGATAGATAGATAGATAGATAGATAGATAGATAGATAGATAGATAGATAGATAGATAGATAGATAGATAGATAGATAGATAGATAGATAGATAGATAGATAGATAGATAGATAGATGGATGGATGGATGGATGGATGGATGGATGGATGGATGGATGGATGGATGGATACTATTAAAAATACATGAACACTGAAATCTAAATAATACAAAACAGCAGATTTGTAAACTTATTAAACCATCATTCACTGTCTGTTCTGTTTGCTCAGTTCTGTTGCTATGGTAATTGTTTCATATCATTAATATTTAATTAATCTGCTCAAACAAACACATGCACAAATAAACAGAGTGAAGTGTGTGTTCAGGAAATGTAGTCGTGTTTAACCGCAGAGCCGGACAGAAATCCCCGTCACGAGTCGTTTGCAGGAGTGCAGCAGCAGCACAGTGAGTGTATAACGCATTGATCGGGCTTCAGTGTGTATAATGAATGCTGTGTGTCCGTGTGAGACAGTGGGACGTGCAGAATACTCAGCTCTAGGTGAGTAGAGATGGTTAGAACAACAGCAGAAGAGATTTTTCTGTGGTTGGCAACAGCGAAGGCGTGAGAATGAAAAAAAGGAGAGAGGAGACTTACTGAAAAGGGGAGGAAAGCCAATGGCAAGCCAACCCACGCAACACCTACATCCCCCATCAGGCACACACACACACACACACACACACACACACACACACACACACACACACAACACCACGAATACTGACAGAGATCCAGAGAGACGTGCATAAGTGTGCTCTTACATTCTCATCACACTGAGCCTGAAAGTACGCAGATGTGACCTAATGAGTGCACATAATGTTCCTGTGACAGTAACAAACCTCCACTCACGAGGGTGGGCTTAAAATGTCTCTGCCATTAAATCAGGGCTGTGTCCGAAATCACCCATATACCCTAAAAACAGCCATTTGTAGTGGTGTCCGAAACCATAGTGGACATTATCGACGAGTACACTCATTCAATCCGAATTCACTTACTCGTTTTCAGTCACTCCTTCAAGTGAACTATAGCCTTTTAGTGGACTAGTGTAGGGAAACATGGAAGGAGGGCGATTTCAGACACAGTGCAGGTGTGTTGTTAGGGTCACTTTAGGCATAAAACACAAGTTGCAACAGTTTTTTTCTTTACTGTGCCATATACATAGTGGATAGGGAACGATTCAGACAGAACTATCAGACAGTGTACTATATAGGGGATAGGGAACGATCAGACAGTGCACTATATAGGGGATAGGGAACGATCAGACAGTGCACTATATAGGGGATAGGGAATGATCAGACAGTGCACTATATAGGGGATAGGGAACGATCAGACAGTGCACTATATAGGGGATAGGGAATGATCAGACAGTGCACTATATAGGGGATAGGGAACGATCAGACAGTGCACTATAGGGGATAGGGAACCATCAGACAGTGCACTATAGGGGATAGGAAACGATCAGACAGTGCACTATATAGGGGATAGGGAATGATCAGACAGTGCACTATAGGGGATAGGGAACGATCAGACAGTGCACTATATAGGGGATAGGGAATGATCAGACACTGCAGTATATAGGGGATAGGGAACGATCAGACACTGCACTATATAGGGGATAGGAAATGATCAAACAGTGCACTATATAGGGGATATGGAATGATCAGACAGTGCACTATATAGGGGATAGGGAATGATCAGACAGTGCACTATATAGGGGATAGGGAATGATCAGACAGTGCACTATATAGGGGATAGGGAATGATCAAACACTGCAGTATATAGGGGATAGGGAACGATCAGACACTGCACTATATAGGGGATAGGAAATGATCAAACAGTGCACTATATAGGGGATATGGAATGATCAGACAGTGCACTGTATAGGGGATAGGGAATGATCAGACACTGCAGTATGTAGGGGATAGGGAACGATCAGACAGTGCAATATATAGGGGATAGGCATTGATCAGACAGTGCACTATATAGGGGATAGGGAATGATCAGACACTGCGCTATATAGGGGATAGGGAATGATCAGACACTGCAGTATATAGGGGATAGGGAATGATCAGACACTGCAGTATATAGGGGATAGGGAATGATCAGACAGTGCACTATATAGGGGATAGGGAATGATCAGACACTGCAGTATATAGGGGATAGGGAATGATCAGACAGTGCACTATTTAGGGAATAGGGAATGATCAGACACTGCACTATATAGGGGATAGGGAATGATCAGACACTGCAGTATGTAGGGGATAGGGAACGATCAGACAGTGCAATATATAGGGGATAGGCATTGATCAGACAGTGCACTATATAGGGATAGGGAATGATCAGACACTGCGCTATATAGGGGATAGGGAATGATCAGACACTGCAGTATATAGGGGATAGGGAATGATCAGACACTGCAGTATATAGGGGATAGGGAATGATCAGACACTGCACTATATAGGGGATAGGGAATGATCAGACACTGCAGTATATAGGGGATAGGGAACGATCAGACAGTGTACTATATAGGGGATAGGGAATGATCAGACACTGCAATATATAGGGGATAGGGAATGATCAGACACTGCACTATATAGGGGATAGGGAATGATCAGACACTGCACTATATAGGGGATAGGGAATGATCAGACACTGCAGTATATAGGGGATAGGGAATGATCAGACACTGCACTATATAGGGGATAGGGAATGATCAGACACTGCACTATATAGGGGATAGGGAATGATCAGACACTGCAGTATATAGGGGATAGGGAACGATCAGACAGTGTACTATATAGGGGATAGGGAATGATCAGACACTGCAATATATAGGGGATAGGGAATGATCAGACAGTGCACTTTATAGGGGATAGGGAATGATCAGACACTGCAGTATACAGGGGATAGGGAACGATCAGACAGTGCACTATATAGGGGATAGGGAAGGATCAGACACTGCACTATATAGGGGATAGGGAAGGATCAGACACTGCAGTATATAGGGGATAGGGAACGATCAGACACTGCACTATATAGGGGATAGGGAATGATCAGAAAGTGCACTATATAGGGGATAGGGAATGATCAGAAAGTGCACTATATAGGGGATAGGGAATGATCAGAAAGTGCACTATATAGGGGATAGAGAACGATCAGACAGTGCACTACATAGGGGATAGAGAACGATCAGACAGTGCACTATATAGGGGACAGGGAATGATCAGACAGTGCACTATATAGGGGATAGGGAATGATCAGACAGTGCACTATATAGGGGGTTTGGAATGATCAGGGATAGGAAATGATCAGACAGTGCACTATATAGGGGATAGGGAATGATCAGACAGTGCACTATATAGGGGATTTGGAATGATCAGGGATAGGAAATGATCAGACAGTGCACTATATAGGGGATAGGGAATGATCAGACAGTGCACTATATAGGGGATAGGGAATGATCAGACAGTGCACTATATAGGGGATAGGGAATGATCAGACAGAGCACTATATAGGGGATAGGGAATGATCAGACAGAGCACTATATAGGGGATAGGGAATGATCAGACAGTGTAAATATGTTTTCCATTTGGCCGAATGAGGTCTGGTTTCATAGTGTCTGTGAACTGCCTTAGCTCTGGTCCAGTAGATTAGGAGGAAACTGTGGCTTTATCGAGTGCAATGGCTCTGGCCGAACTGTGATATAAACTAAATGCTATTGGCTGTTTTGATATGCTCTGCCCTGTTTTCTTGTTCCAGTGGAAATTACATCAACACAGAAAAGCAAATATACACCGATCAGGCAACACCAGCATTAACTTCTGGAGCAGTTTGAGCTCCAGTAGCTCGTCTGTTTGATCGGACCACACGGGCCAGCCTTCGCTCCCCAAGTGCATCAATGAGCCTTGGCCGCCCATGACCCTGTGGCCGGTTCTCCACTGTTCCTTCCTTGGAGCACTTTTGATAGATACTGACCACTGCAGACCGGGAACAGCCCACAAGAGCTGCAGTTTTGGAGATGCTCTGACCCAGTCGTCCAGCCGTCACAATCTGGCCCTTGTCAATCTCGCTCAAATTCTTACGCTTGCCCATTTTGCTTCTAACACAAACTTTGAGGACAAAATGTTCACTTGCTGCCTAATATATCCCACCTACTAACAAGAGCCGTGATGAAGAGTTATTCACTTATAAATACGCAGTTCTGATTCTGAATAATTACTGTATGTTCTGCTGATGCACGCTATAGTGCCCCTTTTGTCAATGATGAGATTGCAACTTCTACTGACATATTTTGAAACTAAACAATAATATGCAAAATTGTGCTTGAACATTTGAATGTATTTGCATTGTATTGCAAGTTACTTTCAAATGTCTGTCATTTAAACATATGATTATCATTCGGTTATCTAGAATATATATAAAGATGTTTAATAAACTGGCCATAAATGAACAGTTTCCACTAATGGCCAAACAACAACAACAGATGCTTGCGTTGCATTATGAGTTGCTTTCTGACACATTTCCAAACGCAACGGAGTGTGAAATCATCTCATAGCATTAGCATTCACATACTTGCATAGATTATAGGCTACGTTCAGACGGTAACAAACATACTCTTTGTCGATGCTACTAACAATCTGAATGAATAACAAGGTCTCGTCCCCCAATGCAGTTTATGGTTTTATGGTTGTTTGTGCGATGCAGGGCACTAAAAGGCCAGTTTGACAGCAGGTCGTCGCACATTATTTGTGGGCGGAATGGCACAGCAAGACGATGATATGTTGCCGTGCCAAGATAAGTGCTGTTTACTGCAAGCTTCGTCACTTATGGTGTCTCCACCTTCTGTCTAAGTGTGAAGATCTAAAATTCAAAGCAGTGGCTCCTCCTGAGCGAATGAACTGATCCAGCGTCGATACTGATCTGAGAGTTTGTTTGTTCTGATCTGAGATCACGACAATCAGAGGCTGGATCCACATATACATAGATCCTCCGCTTTCTGATGCAGAAACACGGCCTGCCCTTCAGTCTGGCCTGCTTTTCAACATGCTCTCATTTTCTAGTCACCTAAAATAGGCCATCGGATCCTATTTTAGTCAAACCACAGTCTATCATGCTCGGAGGATTTCACTTGGCTAAATCACCAGTGATTGCCTGATTTTTCAGAGTGACACTGGTGGGTATTTATGGCCCGTTTTTCCATTAAACTGGCAGATTTGAATTTGTCAACACAAGACTTGAATTTTAAGGTTTAATGCGAGTGGTCAGTTTTATTTTTTGATTGTTTTTTTTCTGTTTTAAGTGGCACAAGTTAAATGTTACAAGTGTCCAGTGTTGTGGTAAAACAGGGCAACAATTAATCAGATTAAACACATTATAATTAATTATTAAAAATGACATATTCTGGTTGTAGTACTGTGAATTAATATGCTATAGGCTGTATTAGGATAACATGCCTGTTTGGGGTTTCAGTTTAAATTTAAATGGGAGTATTACTCCCTCTAGTGGTTAATTTGGAGCACTTTCCCTGAGAGAGAGTAGATGATAGATAGATAGATAGATAGATAGATAGATAGATAGATAGATAGATAGATAGATAGATAGATAGATAGATAGATAGATAGATAGATAGATAGATAGATAGATAGATAGATAGATAGATTTCATAAATGTCCTGCAATTCCATCATCAGCCACTAGAGGTTGGAAAACACTTGTGAACCTGAAGCACGAGTTCCTGGATCAACATCTTTGATTCATTTCAATCAAACAAACAGATTTAAGGGCAGAGGGCCAAGTTTACAGTTTATGTCAAATTTAGGTTTTCAACCAGGCTTAGGTTCTTCTACAGCAGTGTTATTCACATATAATTTCCCTCTGAATTTAGGGATATCTTAGTTATGGGTAGGGTTTAGGGGCAGAGACAACATTTTTTAGACAGCAATGTTGTAGGCTACCAGGATCTTGTTCCATCTTCACTTCTCCACTCGTCACCCTAAAAAACCCCAACATAACAGAAAGTCTTCTAAACTAGCATAACAAAACATTAAGCACTACTAATTCTCACAAATAACGTTAATCTTTTACAAACATGGAAAAGCATGCTGGGAAATAGATATCCCAGCCTGGTTTCGGTTAAATTTAAGTTAGTCTAAATTAAAAGAAACAAGTTCATAAAACTCAAACCAATAAGATTACTTAAAATGTGTCAGTTTTGAGAACGCAAAAGAAAAAGAAGGTTCTAACTCATTAAAGTTAATTTGATCATTTGTTTAATTTGAGTTGGCTCTACTGAAACCAATTATTTTGTGTTAGCATCTTAAAATGTTTCAACTTAAAATGTTAAGTTTAGTCAACTCAAATATCCACGTTGTCACTTTGTACAATTCACATTTTAAGTTGACTAAACTTAAAATTTGACCACAGTGCAAACACTTAATTATTTGTAAGTTGAACCTAAATGTTTTCAGTGTTTTCACCAAAGCTCGGTCTAGCAGTGTGGCAACAATCAGTGGCCTAAGTTTCCAGACGCAGTCATTTTGAGCCATTGATGAGCACTGACAGATAAGATGAGGAGTTTGATGATCAATTTTTATTATTACAATACACTGTAAAAATATTTACAAAACAAGTTACTTGGTTGCCTTAAAATATTGAGTTCATTGAAATTAAACATTTGTGTTAATACAATGAACATTTTTGAGAATCAAGAACTTTTATTCAAATATTATTAAATGATTTTAAGCATATTGGGTAATTGTGCGTTTTATTTTTGATGACGCAGTGAAACATGCCAGATGGTGCTTTTTTCATGATTTAGCAAATTTTTTATATGGTTCATATGCAATAATATTTTGAGTCTCTATGTATTAAACCAATTTCCTTCATAGTATCAACTCAAATTTTTAATTTTGATAAACTAACAATTTTAAGGCAACTGGGTTACTTTTAAGTTAAACCGACAATATTTTGTTTACATTATAGGAAAATTATGGATGAAAAAAAGGTGCAGAAACGATTTTTGCTCTGATTGCTATGGTAAATTAAAAAAAAAAAACATGTACACGTTGAATTAAACATGAAGCTTTGAAGTAAAGACTGAAATAGCATTTCCTTGCAAAACTCTATCCAGTTTATTAACACCCCTTTTTCAGAGAGTATTAAATGCCATTTCATAGCAGAAATACCATGTTAGTAAATATTATCTTAGGCTCCACTTTTGACTGTTCTTATTTCGGTTTTGTGCATATCATGAACACACAAATACAACACAAGAACTAGGCCTTGGACACACTTGCAAATACATTTTGTTAATATGCCATATGGGATTTATATAGTATATGATTGGATGGCCTGGACATGTGGATGGTTCTGTTTGATCTTATATCACCCTTCTTCCATAATAAACCTGAGAATGTTATTGATCACATTAGGCTTGTCAGTAGCACACTTTACCACAGCCAAATCATCAATCAATCAACTTTATTTATATCGTGCTTTTACAATCACGATTGTGTCAAAGCAGCTTCACAGTGTCAAACAGGACAATATTACAGCAAAATTAGATTTGGCTGTACAGTCGTTCTGGAGAAAACAGTGATGTTATCAGCTTATTTTAATGTGTCATATAGCGACAATGCTGGCAGATCAGCATTATAGTTTATACAATTAAATAAGACCTAATTAATTAATTTTATTTGTATATTTAGCTGAATAACTTAGATCACAATTTTAGTGTCCCCAACTGAGCAAGCCAAGCCAAAGGCGACAGTGGCAAGAAAACGAAACTCCATCAGGGCATGATGGAGAAAAATAAACCTTGGAGAAACCAGACTAAGTCGGGGTGCCAGTTCTCCTCTGGCCTATTAACACACCGTGTGTGATTATTATTCTGGCAACCTTACAGGTCAGAAATCATATTAGATCGGAATATTTGAAAGTTTGAGGTATCACGCAAGAGACGGGTTTATTTAGGATGACGTACCGGTGAGGCAAATTCAGAGGAGACACTAATGGACACGGTCTCAGCAGACACTCCAGGATGAGCTGGTCATGTCCACCATCCGATCCGGACACGGCCTGGATCCGGCCGACTGCAGTAAACCTCGGGATAAAAAGAGAGACTAACATTAGCATAGATGCCACTCTTTTTATGATGTAACGAGTACATCAGGTGTTATGGGAAGTGTTCCCGGTTCCAGCTGACCTAGTTAATGCAGCCTAACAATCAGTCAATTGATTTGAATAATGAAAGTTAAAAATGTTTGCTGCGAAGTAAACCAGCGAGAGACATGGGAGGAGCGAGCATCTCATGAGGGAGCTCGGAGGCATATAAGGACGAGCGACACCAGTGAAGGACGAGAGAGGACCAGGCCTGGACTTTACGTTGAGTTTTGTTAATGTTTGCAATGTGTGTGTGGGCAGTCGTCCGTAAGGGGCTGCCCAAGGTACTTTCATTTTGTTTATTATTTGATTAAAAGTTGTTGAACGTTCACCAGTTCCCGCCTCCTTCCTTCCTATGTGTATGCCATAGTAAAGAGATGAGTTTTTATTCTAGATTTAAACTGAGAGCGTGTCTGCTTCCCGAACAATGCTAGGAAGACTATTCCAGAGTTTAGGTGCTAAGTAGGAAAAGGATCGACCGCCTGTAGTTGATTTAGATATTCTAGGTATTATCAACTGGCCAGAGTTTTTAGACCGCAATAGACGTGATGGAGTATAATGTGAGTAAGATATCATATGAATGAGATCACTCCTGTGGCTCTAAATCCCACCCATACACTCATGTGTTGACAGATGAATGAATGCAAATGAATGCAAATGAATGTGATAGAGACTTCTTAGGAACTGTTCATCAGAAGAAGGAGGATCAGCTCAAGTGTTTAAACTCTTTCCATGATCACCACAGTCCGTTTCTCTGAGGAACCAGCGGTTGGATGAGTGGCATCAGCTTCAACTGTAAGTATTCACCTCTTCTAAAAACAGATTGTTATTACAGTAGCTCTTCTAGTATTATATCTTAGTACTTTGTCACTGTCCAGTAAATACATTTACTTAGAAGCAAAATTTCATAAGATATTAAGAAGGGTAACAAAACTTCACAAAACCCTCCAAAGCTTTCAATGACTTTTGGATTTGATAATACTTGAGTCATTGCCATGATCTTCACTTTAGAATTATTTACTTTAATTATAAACCTGTATATAGTCGTATTTAATAGTCCTCTGGGATGTATGAAGAACTAATTTGATCATAAACACATTCAGCAATGCACCATTACTTACATATTAGTTAATTTGAGTTTTTTGTTAGTTGTTACTAGAATGTTTATACTCAATGGTTCCAGTGTAGTTATTCATTAATAACGTATTCTAAAGTGTTAACTTAAAAATAAATTTTCAGAGAACATATTCAAATCATCACTGTAAAAACAGATTGTCACAATTAGCTAACAATTTAAATGTACTGGATTAAACATGAAATATTAACTCAAACTCCGCTTTGGCTAGTTCTTTGCCTCCACAGTAAAATTGTTTAATGCACAGCTGGCCGTGGATTATCCTGTTTATATCATGGCCATATGCCAGTGAATACAGAACTATAAATATTTAAATAAATAGTTCTCAAAATGTGTATAAGTGTGTAAAAATTCTTATGATGATACAAAACAAGGTAAAACAGTAATATTGTGAATTATTATTACAAATGATAAATTAAAATAATATATTAATTAAGCAGCAAATCAGCATATTCAAATATTTTCTGAATGATCATATGACATTGAAGACTGAAGTAATGATGAAGAAAAATCAGCTTTGATTACAGAAGTAAATTATGAACATAGTGAACTAACTGAAGAATGTTTTGAAACAATACACAGACATTCACTCTTATGTCGTATATTGTTGAAAACTGCATTGCATTGTTGGATGAAAAATGTATGGGATAAATGGCATTAAATCGCAAATTTGAAAAGAACAGTAGTTGTATCTCTTAAAATTAATTTAGGTCGTTTAACAGATTTTATACAGTCGGCAAATACTGTTGAATTGTTTGTCATGGTCAGCTGCTTATATCTTACCACAGCTCACATTCACAAAAGAAGCACTGCTTCTGTGAACTTCTGCTTCCGACGTGCATTTTTTTTGCCACTCTGATCATGCTAAATTGATTAGAATTTTGACTCAAGTGGGTCGCATGGGCCATTTGTCTTGGCTGACGGAAAGATAGTAAGATTTGTAAATGGGTAAAAGCAATGGACCCAGTGCTCCAAATGGCCAGTCCGCCACTGGCCACACGTTATTGATGTTTGCAGGTTAAAATGGCAGTCTTACAACTCATTAATTCTGTCAGGACAATTTGCATTCAGTTTGGATTGGTGGTATGGTTCCATTCCAAGCGAGAACTCCCATGGCCATCCATCCAGCCTATACATCTTCTGCCATCGTGGCCGAGCCTAATGTCAAGGCCACAAAGCTACTTGCGCCACCATGGTCCCCTAAGCATATCTGTGCCGCCATGGTCCCCTAAGCATATCTGTGCCCCCATGGTCCCCTTAGCATATCTGGGCCACCATGGTCCCCTGAGCTACCTGTGCCACCATGGTCCCCTGAGCTACCTGTGCCACCATGGTCCCCTGAGCTACCTTCGCCACCATGGTCCCCTTAGCTACCTGTGCCACCATGGTCCCCTGAGCTACCTGTGCCACCATGGTCCCCTGAGCATATCTGTGCCACCATGGTCCCCTGAGCATATCTGTGCCACCTTGGTCCCCTGAGCATATCTGTGCCAGCATGGTCCCCTGAGCTACCATTGCCGCCATGGTCATCTAAGCATATCTGTGCCACCATGGTCCCCTGAGCTACCTGCGCCACCATGGTCCCCTGAGCTACCTGCGCCACCATGGTCCCCCGAGCTACCTGTGCCACCATGGTCCCTAAGCTTAATTGCCCTGGGGGCCTCCTGTTCTAGGCCATGCCCTTGTTAGCCTCCAGGGCACTCAACATGTCCTGGTGCTCTCAAATTCCCAGGCTTCTACACAATCAAGGCTGCTGCCTGCAGTGCCGCCTGACTTGGAGGTAAACCTTTTGTTTTTGGTTCTCCCTGTGATGGCTACCACCATGTTGTGTGCTGCACACCCTGTGTCTATTTATTTTAAGGTGCTGGTGGCTTGTATTTCTGAATTTTCTGTTTGCATTATTACAGTCACGAATGCTGTTACTGAACTCTCTGGGTTATGGCCGTGAGGAGCGCTATTTTTGAATACCCTGTGTTCTCTAATGCCTCTGTTACAGCTGCAGATGCTGTTACTAAACTTTCTGGATCTACTGATGCCTCTATTTTGACCATTGGCACTGTTTTTGAAACCTCTGTGTCCCTAGTAACCCCAGTTTTGGCCGTAGGCACCGTTTCAGAACTTTCTACATTCCCTGACGCCCCGCAAGAGTCTCCAGCCATCATGGAAAATGCGTGCTGGGTTAATCGCACTTTAATAAATTTTGTGCCGTTGAAATGAATTTGCATTATTAACGCATTAACTTTGACATCCCATATATATATATATATATATATATATATATATATATATATATATATATATATATATATATATATATATATATATATATATATATATATATATATATAAAGTGAATATTATATACATTCATTACACACAGATTGATATAATAATTTTGATGATTATAACTCAAAAGTTATTTTGGTATCTCAGAAAATTTTAATATTACTTAAGACCAATACAAAGAAAGGATGTTTAGAAATCGTGGCCAACTGAAAAGTATGAGCATGTACAGCACTCACTACTTAGTTGGGGCTCCTTTTGCCTGAATTACTGCAGCAATGTGGCGTGGCATGGAGACATTCAACTCCTCTGCATTGTTGGGTCTGGCATATCACATCTTCCTCTTTACAATACTCCATAGATTTTCTATGGGGTTAAGGTCAGGCAACTTTGCTGGCCAATTAAGAACAGGGATACCATGGTCCTTAAACCAGGTAGACATTGGCCCTCAGAAAACAGTGGACCAACACCAGCAGATGACATGGCACCCCAAACCATCACTGACTGTGGAAACTTTACACTGGACCTAGAGCAACATGGATTGTGTGTCTCTCCTCTCTTCCTCCAGACTATGGGATCCTGATTTCCAAAGGAAATGCAAAATTTACTTTCATCAGAGAACATAACTTACACTCAGCAGTCCTTTTTGTCTTTAGTACACGACACGTTACTGACGCTGTGTGTTGTTCAAGAGTGCCTTGACACAAGGAATGCAACAGCTGAAACCCGTCTTGCATACATCTGTGCTAATTGGTTCTCTCTGTTTTTGAATGGGTTTTGTTTTTACAATCCTCTCCAGGGTGCGGTTATCTCTTTTGCTTGTACACATTTTTCTACCACATCTTTTCCTTCCCTTCGGCTCTCTGTTAATGTGCTTGGATAAGATCTCTGTGAACAGCCAGCCTCTTTGGCAATGACCTTTTGTGTCTTGCCCTCCTTGTTCAAGGTGTCAATGGTTGTGTTTTGGACAACTGTCAAGTCAGCAGTCTTCCCCATGATTGTGTAGCCTACAGAACTAGACTGAGAGACCATTTAAAGGACTTTGCAGGTGTTTTGAGTTAATTAGCTGATTAGAGTGTGGCACCAGGTAATATTCATATTTTCTGAGATACTGAATTTGGTATTTTCTTTAGTTGTGAGTTATAATCATCAAAATTAAAAAAAATAAACATTTGAAATATATCCATCTGTGTGTAATGAACGAATGTAATATACAAGTCTCACTTTTTGAATGGAATTAGTGAAATTAACTTTTTGATGATATTCTAATTATATGACCAGCACCTACCTACCTACCTACCTACCTACCTACCTACCTGTCTGTCTGTCTGTCTGTCTGTCTAGTCATCAATATAGTTCTATATCAGAGTTGTTTGTTACTAGTTTTAGCACATCTACTTTGCATGATTTGTCTCTTTAACAATGTTTTATATTTTCCTTCTGCAAGACCAACCAACCAACCATGGCGAGCAACCTTTACTACAGCACAAGTAACAACTCGAGTGACAACTGCACCGACGTGGACGATCTCTTCAAGAGGTACTACCTGCCTGCCATGTACGGTGCAATCTTCATCGTGGGCATTGCAGGTAACTTCACCGCTCTGCTGGTCTACGTGCTCAAAGTTCGTCCCTGGAAGAGCAGCACCATCATCATGGTGAACCTCGTCATCACTGACCTTCTCTTCATGATCAGCTTGCCCTTCTTCACCTACTACTACGTCCAAGACTTGTGGACGCTGGGAATCGTCATGTGCCGCTTTGCACGCTTCATCTTCCACTTCAACCTGTACGGGAGCATCCTCTTCCTCACCTGTCTGGCCATCTTCCGGTACGTGGCGATCGTGTATCCGTTGCACATGAACAACATCAAGCAGAAGCGATGGGGTGTGTTGGCTTGCATCTTGGTTTGGGCCGTGACGGTGGCCGAGTTAAGTCCAATTTTTAACCTGTTTGACCTGGTTGAAATGAACAACAAGACATACTGCTTGGACTTTGCGAGCAACAACCCCCAAAAATTCTGGCCGTATAGTTGGGCATTGACCGTACTGGGATATTTGCTTCCTCTGGTCGTGGTCTGTCTTTGCTATTGGCGCATCATTAAAACACTAAAGAAGGGTCCTCATATGGGGTGCAAGAGACGGGTTAAAGCGAGGCGTCTCATCGTGTTGATATTGACGTGCTTCGTGGTTTGTTTTTTTCCCTATCACGTGCTACGAGCTCTGAGAATCTACATGAGACTCACTCCAGAAACCAACTGCATGCTGGACCGCTGCGCTCACGCCGCCTACATTATCTCGAGGCCGATCGCTGTACTCAACATCATTTTCAACTTGCCGCTCTACACGTTGTCTGGGGACTTTAAGAAGGCCTTCATGGATCTGTTCAAATGTGGTCAGCTCATGTCGAAGAATAAGGGAATCATTAAAGTGGCTGTGATCAACGAACCCACGAGCAACATCAAGAGCAAAACAGCTGAGATTCAAGCCACGTTTTCAGGCTTACAAGCTAAAGTCAATGCCACTGTGAATTAGACAATATATGAAGGGAAACACTGTCATCATTTATTCACACTCTTGCCATTCCAAACCTCTATGCTTTTCTTACTTGTGTGGAATATAAAAGTTTATATTTTATAAATGTAAAATTATAAAATATAGTATAATATATAACATCTTATAATATTATATTTGTTCTTATAATACCTCACACCCAAAGTGTGCGGATATTAAGCCGCCTCTCAGTACTAGTTTAAGTTCTTTTAAGTAGTCAATTACACACAAAATAATGTCAAAATGCCTAAATGCCCAAAATGCCAAAAAACTTGTCAAGCATTAATGTTAACAGAGTCAGTTATGTTTTACGTGAACATAAACAGTTGGGAAATAAAACATATGTGTAACGGTATAATGGATCCATGCATCCAAACTTAAAATGACAGTAGCCTAATGTACCTGCTGCCAAATTAGAAAATCTCAAAATTGTGGCCAGTGAAAATGCTGAGTGGCTATGCAGTAACTTTGGCTAGTGAGGAAAAAGTTAATCTCAAACCATGATTGTATAATACTGAAAATGTAGCTCAACCACTACAGCCTGGGGCTAACAATGCCAAGGTCATGGGTTTGAGTCCCAGCGAATGCTTGAAATGACTAAATGCTATGCTAGTAACTTTGACTAAAACTGTCTGAAAAAAGCATGAACATAAATGTGCATGTAACCCAACGCAAGTGTATTTCATGACAAACATTACCAGGGCTTGACATTAACGGCAGCGGGTAAGGCAGCCACTCTAGCCACTTTGGTGGATTGAATATAATTTCAGCCTACAGCCAAATTAAATGCCAAGACTATCTCTCTCTGTCCGTCGCATGTGCCCTCAGCATGTCAATAGTCTATGGCGCCACAATGTCAAAAATAGCAGATGTAAACAAACAATGATGCAAATCTGTTCTCTGTAAAGATGATATTGCATTGTTCCTGTACATTGGTGTATCTATGTTTTGTGGCAGTTACTCATTACATGCTTGCTTTCCTTCATAAACCTTGATTTTATGATGATGGTGTAAATATAATTTGTTTGTAATGGAAGATAAACAATAGTAGAAGTGCTTTGAATGATATTTGCATTGTGTACTTTTTTGGTATGTGCTGTAATACTACTTTCAAAACAGAGATAACTTTGTTTGAATAATATCTTGGCACAATTGACTCTGCAGAGCGAAACTCTGAAACGATCGAATATCAATCATTCGAATACACTCCAGGGTTTCTACTGATACAAAGCCATGTGCTAATCGGTGAAGAAACCCTTTAAAGTTTCTGCCGATTGCCTTTGTTGGTTAACACCTTCCATATTTAATTTATGGGAAAAGTGTTGAAAGTGCCTCTGCAGTTCAAAAGGCTTACTCTTAAGTAACGGTCGTCAGTTGTAGTGTAAGCATCTTGAACTGTGAGAAGGCACGCCTACAAGGTCTTGGAGTAGTTACTAATGTGCTGATGACCTGAAGCAGGTGTGTTTGTTTGTCGAAACATGCAAAATGTGACCGTTTGGGGGTACTCCAGGAACGTGGTTGGGGACCACTGCCTTAAACAGAAGGTTTCTAAATTTAATAGTAAGCACACATTATTGTATTTTTTAACTTCAGTCAGGGATTAACTATGTAATGAAATCAAATGAGATGAAGTTCCTTTACCGACTTTTCCATGTCTATTACGAATCAGCTCAGATTTAATCTGCTTTTCACATAAGGAAATGCCTCTCATTGACTGGATGAAAAGGAAGAAGCAGCTTCTGCATATTTATTGTAAATAAACAACTGTTTAGTCTCCAAGGTGATACAATCTAAGAAAAAAATAAAACAGGTTTTCCCAAGCTTCCCGGTTAACTGTATGAGCAGTCCACATCCGTGAAATGAAATCACGTGGTGTTTCTCTAGATCTGCTGTGCAGATTGCAGTTCAGAGTTTGATGGTTTGGGTCGACTAGATCGTGTCTTTAGTTTATAGGGAGGCAACTGCCAGAGATAACTAAAATTAATATTAAAGGTGTGAGTGAACTCGCAAGTGCGATGTCAGACACTATAATTTGCTCTGGCCCCCTTCCTGTTTGCTGGAATGATGAGATACAGCAGACTGTCCTCACTCAATGGCTGGCTGTCTAAGTAGTGTCAGCAGAATAAAATAAGGTTCATAGACAATTGGAAAAGTTTTTGGGGCAGACCTGAACTGTTCATGGCACATATTCTTAGAGTTGAACCTTGACAACTGGGGCCCAGGTCAGGAAGCAGATGGACAGGCTAAGCCAACTGTCCTCTAGCTCTCTCATGTCACAGAAGTCAGATAAATCACAACACATATAGACTTTTTCACCTAGATAACCTCATATAGGGACTGTGTCTGTTCCCTGAAATATACAAAAACTCCCAAACCCATTTAAGGGTAAAAATGTAATTGATGTTCAAAAATAATCAACAGATATAATACAGATGAACAAATGATAAAGCTTTGTTTGCTGAAGATTCAATCCCTTTCTTTAAAAGCACTAAGTAAATTGTATGATTAAAGATCATAATCTAGATGTGCTGAATGAATGAATGAGGCCATTATATAGCGCTTTCATATGCACTACTGCACACCCAAAGCATTTTACACTCATGTCAGGGGTCTCTCCTCAACCAGCACCAGTGTGCAGCTCCACTTGGATGATGTGACGGCAGCCACAGTACAACGGCGCCAGTGCCTTCACCACACACCAGCGATAGATGGAGAGGAGAGAGGGTGATAGAGCCAATTCAGTGGATGAGGATTATTAGGAGGCCATGATTGGTAAGGGCCAATGGAGAGAATTTGGCCAGAACACTGGGGTAACACCCCTACTATTTACGTGAAAAGCCATGGGATTTTTAATGACCACAGAGAGTCAGGAACTTAACAGGCTTAACGTCTCTTCTGAAGGACGCATGCTGTGTTTGACAGAAACCTGGCTAAAACCACACGATTACATTACTTTAAATGATTCAACCCCTAATATTACCATTATAAACCTGAGCCTCATCTGACAGGAAAATGGGGAGGTGTTACTATAATTTATAGTAATATGTTCAGTATTACTCAGATGTCTAAAAATAAATCCTGTTTGACATTTGTGCTGGCTACTGTAGGGCACCATATCGACTTAATCAAAGAATTTGCTGATTTTCTATCAGAGTTAGTACTAGCTGCAGATAAAGTCCTAATTGTTGGCGATTTTAATATCCATGTAGATAATGAAAAAGATGCATTGGGATTGGCATTTAGAGACATTCTGAACCCTACTGGAGTTAGACTACACGTGTCAGGATCCACTCATTGTCGTAATCATACTTTAGAGCTAATATTGTCACATGGAATCATTGTTGATGCCGTTGAAATTTGGCAGCAGAGCGATAATATTTTTAATTAAATAATAGTATATTTTTAATTTTGCCAAGGCAACTTCATGTTACAAATATGGTAGGACTACTGCATCTTAGCACTTCATATGATACAATCGACCACAACATTCTTTTGAATAGACTTAAAAATTATGTTAGCATTAGTGGAATTGCATCGGCATAGTTTAAATCATACACTGTTAAATCTTACCAGTTTTTTTATGAGTAAAATACTGGCAACACTGTTGCCAGCTAGTTACTGTAAAGAATCTGTTACAGTGACTAACTGGCAACAGTGTCGCCTGTTTTATACCGTAAAACCGGCATTACAGTTGATAACTGGCAGCAGTGGTTTCAGTTAATTACTGTACAGTAATAACATACTGCATATACATTTAAATAATTTATAATGCAGTACTTATTGTGGTACTCTTAAACTTATGAAGCATTCTTTCTTTACTTCATTAAAAAAATTACTTTTAAATCTATACAAGAAAAATGTAAACTTGGATACAACACCCAAATCTACATCTCAGCCACTAATGACCCTCAGGTTATTTATGTTAACATAAATTGAATGATTTATGTTTTAAATATTTCTTCACAGATGACAGTTTTACAGCTGGTTCCAGCTTTGGAAGCACACTTTGTCCCCCCAGGATTAATCTTCACTAAAAACCCGGTGAGTGAATTAGACAACAACTATTTTAGAAATGGAGTAACAAATCAAACACTTCAGAAATTAAACAACAAACTACAAACTAATATATAAATAAAAATAAAATGCACAACTGTGGCAAACTCATGTTACATTATTGCACATGTACCTTTCAATAAGTTATAATGTGGCACTGGCGGACTCTTGGTATTAAATGTAAAAAATATAGAAGACCCTGAAAAACACAGAGTGCCACAGAGAAATCTAACTGCTCATCAATGCAATATGTGTCACTTTCCACTAAATGCTGATCATCCACTTAGCTGTATTTAGAAGCCTCCTGAAATATTAACTCACCATAAAAACAGCCAAAACACATTCATTATTTACCATATATTTCATACTTGCCATGCATGATGAGCCTTGGTGTGACTAGTAGACATAGATCATTTTCCATTGACATTCAGGTTGAAGTTTTCTTCAAAATGTCCCCTATATTGGTGTTGTTTTTTATAAAAAAAAAAGTTAGTTGGCGAAAAGGCAAATTGGGTAGTTTGCATCTGCACATTGTGGAAAAGCCTGCTTAGAAAAATGAAAGCAACAATAAAACAAGTTGTTTATCACCAAGAATTCAATTGCTGATAAATGTAGTTACTCCAGGAAAAATGTTCTACATAAAGGGATATTACTAAGTGAGAAGAGGCTTAAAAAACCTTGCTAATCAGGAAGCTATTTCAAAACATGCATATAAACCATCTAACTTTACATTATGTATTTTAAAAACACAAATATTTGAATCATTAACTTACTTGTTGCTGTGCGATTTATTTTCAGTCTGAAAACATACAAATCTGCTATTGGAGTTCTCAACACAGCACATAGCCGTAGCAAACAAACTTCAGCTGGGTGACAGCTGCTCGCTTAGGCTCAGACATTCAGCCCTTGGGTCCGTTCTTCGTACCTCGCTTAATACATCTGAGATGATTTGACAGATCCCAGATCTTTTAATCGTGATAACTGATCTCTGGCTAATTTGGTTCTTCAAACGAATTTGCGGATTGCATAACCTCACCTCATATTACATTAAAATACCTTTCAATGATGTTAAAGCTAAATACTGGCCATTTTACAGTTATTTACCCAGAAATCTACAGCAAGGTTTAACAGTGTACTTATCTGAGTGTTATCAGTCATTAGCATGTTGACGAGCTCATGAATGTCCTGCAGTTCCATCATCAGCCACTAGAGGTTGGCAAACGCTTGCCTACAGTAACAGTGAACTTGAAGCACGTGTTCCTGGATCAACATCTTTGATTTATTCCAATCAAACAAACAGAGTTGAGGGACAAATTTACAGTTTATGTCAAGTTTAGGTTTTAAGTAACCACATTTATAAGTACTGGTATAATGGCTGTACAAGTCATTATAAAATGTTTAGATATATATAAAACAGGTGGACTAAATATGATTTTTTTTTTTTTTAAAGTTAACAAATAAAATATACATTTTCAATTTAAACTCATAAAATAAAAATGTATCTATTTTAATCTCATATAACTTGTTGAATTTGCCATGAATGGTCAACAACTGGTTATGAATTCCTTTGAATCCCCAGCAACACGTTCTCTCATTAAAGATGTGAGTATGGTAATAAAAGTGTCAAAAACAAATTAACTATTTATGGAGGATCTTCTAGCGGAATGACAAACAGCTCAGGAAGACAGCAAGAAACAAGAAAAAGACAACAAGAAAAGAAATCTTGTCCCATAAGATGCATGCTCTTATTCGACAAATGGAGAAATCAGATTGATGTGTGATAAATGGCATTACAATTTTTATGTTGAAAAGTGAATTTAAATGACCAAATTGTGAAATGTTTAAGCTGCAAGAGAAATTTGGATCCCTGGACCCATAAAGCGATCGGATCTTGCCTTGCAGAAAGCTTTTGAGACTCTAAAAAATGCTAGGTTAAAAACAACCCAAGTTGGGTTGGAAATGGACAAACCCAGAAATTGGGTTGTTCGAACCCTAGTAAATGGATCCATTCAAACAACCCAATTTCTGGGTTTGTCTATTTTCAACCCAACTTGGGTTGTTTTTAACCCAGAATTTTTTAGAGTGGACTTAGCAGTAAAACCAATTCTTACACTTTACAGGCCTAATTGGGTTTAAAGGTGTTAAGGCGATAAGAGAAGTTCAACTTCCTCTTGTGGTTTCAGAAAAGGCCCCCTGTCCTTTAGAGGACATTCACACATTCACCAGTAATGTATGTGCATTTGCATATCCTGTTACTGCCTTGGACACATATAAAGGTTTGTGCTTAAAGCCACGAAGGCTTTTAAGATAACCATTTAAGGTGGAAATGGTCCTTGGGGGCTGCACTTCGGGTGAAGACAGCGATGTTATGTAATTTTTGTATTTCTCTGTACTTTGTATTATTCTTTAACTTTATTTTTAAGTCAACAAAGAAATCCATTCTGTGGTTATTTTTATAAATATAAATATATATATATATATATATATATATATATATTTATATTGAGTCTCAGAGTGATTTTTTCCTGAAGATTATCTTTATTGTATACAATTTAGACATATCAATATAAGCAACCTGACCAGTGCATTCGAATTCAAGACTGGTGATAGGACACCGTCAGGGACTTTTGAAGCAACATCTGACATCTGTTATCTGCAGGTGAGTTGAGTTGATAAATGAAGTTGAAGTTGGTTAAATCCTATACACTGTAAAAAAAAATAAAAAATAAAAAAAAATGTTGGTTTTTGTTGGTTTAACTTAAAAAAAGTAAGTAATCTGGTTGCCTTAAAATTTTGAGTTTATTGAAATAAAAAAATTGAGTTGATACAATAAAGGAAATTTGTTTAATAAATAAAAACTCAAAATATTATTACATCTGAACCACATAAAACATTTGATAAATCATGAAAATACCACAATTTGGCATGTTTCACTGCGCCATCAGAAATAAAAGACACACAATTAACCAATATGCTTACAAAATATTTTAATAATATTTGAATAAAGGTTGTTAAATCTCAAAAAATTCGCCAACAGCACTCCCACCAACAGAATTAGAGGCCAATCTCAAATATACCATTTCTGTGGACGATACTAGAAAAGGCAGTGTCCTCACAACTATGTCCCTTTTTTTAGAAAGAAATGGTCTCTGTGAGGATTACCAAAAATTTTTTATTTTTTATTTTAAAGCCTAAATGAATTAGGCCAGCTTAAGACGAAACTGAAACCAGAGTTGCTCCTCTCATTAGAAAAAAAAATCCAAATATTTATATATTCGCACTTTGGTGCTAAATTATGTATTATGGTAGCAATGCTTTGTATAACTCCTGTCCCAGTCTAAAACAACATTCACAGGAGCAAACACGTGTTTGGAATATCACCACTGCACTCTAGAGCGGCAGTCATGATTGGATACAACAGACAGTATAACTTTAGCTAAATAAAGGTTTCTGTTTTTTTTTTTTACTACATTTTCAGTGTGATGATGAATAGACTGTGAAATTTGGATTTTTCCCGTAGACCTATAGCAGCGTAACAACTTAAAATAAATTATTCCTTCATTTATGGTATAGTGTTGTAGCATATTTGAGTTTATTTATTACAAATTGTGTGTTAGTTTATTATTATTATTATTATTATTATTATTATTAGGACTATTATTATTAGGCCTATTATTATTATTATTATTATTATTATTATTATTATTATTATTATTATTCCCTCAGCAATGACAGTTTTCCTGTCCCCCAGCAATCCCTCTTTAAGAGTCTACTTTCAATATTACCTCATTTTTAATGTAGTACGATTTGTTCAATAACTATATATATAAACTAAAAAGTACCCGAAAGTCTAAAAAGTCTAGACTTTGTTATCAGGAAATGAGTAGGTGTCAATTTCCATGTTAATTTCATAAAGTAAGCCATATAATGTTTAAAGATATTAGGAAGTTATCATCTATATTAGGGATGTTTTGCTGACAATATTAAATTTAGTGCTGAAACTGACACCAACTTGGTGTGTGGAACCTTTTCTTTTTTCATTGCATCTTGTTAGATAGATCAGTTCATCATATTGCTGAGGTATTCGCCAAACATAGAACAAGAACAGTCACTAAAATACTATCAGTTAAGCACATCTACTTTGCATGATTTGTCTCTTTAACAATGTTTTGTATGTTTTCCTTCTGCAAGATCAACCATGGCGAGCAACCCTTACTACGGCTCGAGTAACAGCTCGAGTGACAACTGCACCGACGTGGACGATCTTGTCAAACGCTACTACCTGCCTGCCATGTACGGTGCAATCTTCATTGTGGGCGTTGTGGGTAACATCACCGCTCTGCTGGTCTATGCGCTCAAAGTTCATCCCTGGAAGAGCAGCACCATCATCATGGTGAACCTCGTCATCACTGACCTTCTCTTCATGGTCAGCTTGCCCTTCTTGACCTACTACTACGTCCTCAACGACTCGTGGACGCTTGGTATCATCATGTGCCGCTTTGCACGCTTCATCTTCCACTTCAACCTGTACGGGAGCATCCTCTTCCTCACCTGTCTGGCCATCTTCCGGTACGTGGCGATCGTGTATCCGTTGCACATGAACAACATCAAGCAGAAGCGATGGGGTGTGTTGGCTTGCATCTTGGTTTGGGCCGTGACGGTGGCCGAGTTAAGTCCAATTTTTAACCTGTTTGACCTGGTTGAAATGAACAACAAGACATACTGCTTGGACTTCGCGAGCAACAACCCCAAAAAATTCTGGCCGTATAGTTGGGCATTGACCGTACTGGGATATTTGCTTCCTCTGGTCGTGGTCTGTCTTTGCTATTGGCGCATCATTAAAGAACTAAAGAAGGGTCCTCATATGGGGAGCAAGAGACGGGTTAAAGCGAGGCGTCTCATCGTGTTGATATTGACGTGCTTCGTGGTTTGTTTTTTTCCCTATCACGTGCTACGAGCTCTGAGAATCTACACGAAACTCACTCCAGAAACCAACTGCATGCTGGACCGCTGCGCTCACGCCGCCTACATTATCTCGAGGCCGATCGCTGTACTCAACATCATTTTCAACTTGCCGCTCTACACGTTGTCGCGGGACTTTAAGCAGGCCTTCGTGGATCTGTTCAAATGTGGTCAGCTCAGGTCGAGGACTGAGGGGGCTGAGAATGGGCTGAGATCAACAAACCCACGAGCAACATCACAAATGTGCAAAGCAGCTGAGACTCAATGCCGCTATGAAATAGCCAATATATGAAGGGAAACATTGTCATCATTTACTCACTCTCTTGTCATTCCAAACCTGTATGCCTTTCTTACTTTTGTGTAATATAAACAACCCAGGCTCATTGGAAATACGTTACTCTACCTACATTTTTGAGACACCCGAATTATGTACCTCCAGGTACGTTTAGCTGCACTTTTTGGGTGAAGCGTCCACTGGAGCCGCTAAGTGGTAATATATTTTTTCTCCATTCCCAGACTGATCTCATGAAATGGCGTATATATGACACGGCAATTTGTATGCCATTTTGCCGTGCTATCAAGATGCATAATCGCTTTTTAGCGTGTTTATCAACGTCGTTTCATTCTATCCCCCTACACTGCCCCTACCCCTAAACCTACCCAACACACACACGCACGCACACACACACACACACACACAGCCGCTAAACCTACCCATCACAAGAAACATTCTGCATTTTTACATTTTCAAAAAAACGTAATTTAGTATGTTTATAAATCCATTTACCTTGTGGACACACACATATTCAGACACATTTTGAACGCGTAGCTCAAACCCTTCCCTAAACCTACCCATTTGTGTATTATAAAAAACAGGATATAACAGGCAGATACGACTGCATACATAATTTATTCAGAAAGTACAAATACTCCCAAGTGTTGCCAAACGATTGATTTGTGTGAAGAAAATCCCCAAAAGCGATCAGTAACGTCGAATCCATCCGCCAAAGATTAATAATAAATTTCAAATATTGGCGCCGGAAGAAACGTCACGTCAGCTTTGACAGCATTGGCTGTCATGTGTCTCGTGACCAATTGCGTCATTCAACTTGTTGTGTATCATTTGAATCAGAAATATGAATGAACGAGTGTGTGTGTTCTGTTCGCAAAGGAGCGCGATCATCATTTCAACGACTAAAACATTAAGATCATCTCTGTTCTTCACATGAAGATATCGTATGACTCCAGAAGACTTCGAATGCAACATGAGTTAATACTTTTATACTGTTTTTTGGTCAGTTTTTGCAATAAATACATGTGATTGTACATTTATTTGCCTGTTCCTGTTATGTGTTTTATATTGTTGAGAGTTGGTAGGTTTAGGGTAGGAGTGGAGTTAGTTACTCCAAAATATAAAATTATGCTATAAATATTCATTCTGTGAGAGCAGTCATGGTGTCATGTTGTGCATCTGGAATGGAGAAAAAAAGATTACCACTTAGCGACTCCGGTGGACATTTTACCCCAAAAGTGCAGGTAAACGTACCTGGAGGTACATAATTAGGGTGTTGCAAAAATGTAGGCAGAGTAACGTATTTCCAATGAGCCTGGGTTGAATATAAAAGTTGATATTTTATAAATGTAACCTTTATATAACTTCCTGTAATATTAAGCTGTGTTCTCATAGCACAAGGTCAAGAAAATAAAACCTCTATAATAAAAATATAATCACTTGAATGTACAGCCTCAATTGGTTTCATACTTTGCATACAGGGCTTGTCATTATCCGCCAAAAGCATCCAAAGCGACTTACATTATTTTTAGATGCATTTTGTCCATAGAAACACATTATTATGTGCTGTACTGTGACTGGTGGAAGCTTTGTGTGCCCTACACCTATACCAGCTGTGCTTTCTCCTCATCTCTCGGACAGTGAGTGACACACTAACCCGACTCTCCTCACACACTCGTTTAATTTGCTCCAGGTGAATTTTGGCATGGGATTGGGCATATTGGGCATCATTTTACTCTTTCCCGTGGATTTTGTGCTCACACCTAAAGTGTGCTGATATCAAAGTATCTCTCAGTACTAAATTAAGTTCTTTTTTGTTGCTTATTACACTCAAACAGTCATATACACACAACATAAACAGCTGAGAAAGAAAACATGTGTAACAGTAGAATGGATCCATGCATCTGGTCTTAAAGTGACAGTAGCCGAATGTACCCGCTGCCAAATTATGAAACCGATGTCAAAATTGTGGCCAGTGAAAATTCTGGGTGTCTAGCAACTTTGGCTGGTGAGAAAAAAAAAAGTTAATGTCAAAAAAAGTTAGTGTCTCAATACTATATGTTGTATAGTATTGAGAATGTAGCTCAAGCCTTAGATCCTGGTGCTAACAATGCCAAGGTCATGGGTTTGATTCCCTGTGAATGCTTGAAATGACTAAAAGCACATACTTGGGTGCAAAACAAGTAACTTTGACATTGTCTAATGAAAGCATTGTGCACAACCCTTGCCGCCCTCAACATGTCAATAGCTTATGGTGCCACAATGATCAAAAATCGTCCTTATTTAAACAAAAAATGATGCAAATCTGTTCTTTGTAAAGATGATATTGCATTGTTCCTGTACATTTGTGTATCTATGTTTTGTGGCAGCTGTTTATTACGTGCTTGCTTTCCTTCATACATTTTTATTTTATGATGATGGGGTAATGTAATTTGTTTGTAATGGAAGATAAACAGCAGTAGAAGTGCTTTAAATTATATTTGCATTGTGTACTTTCTTGATATGTATAGTAGTACTACATTCATATCGGAGAAAACTGTGTTTGAATAATATCAGCATGGCACAATTGACTCTGCAGAGTGAAACTCAAGCTTCTCAACAAACAAACGGTTGCTATTTTATGCAGAACAGTTTTACTTTCAATAGATAGTCTTTGTTTTATATAACCTGCCGGAACAGGCCCATTGACACGGTCTGAATGAAGTAACTAGTAAAACAAATTCATCAGAAATGCCGCTCTTACATAACAGCGTTCCACCGCACGCCTCCAGCTGATGTTTAGATGGATTGATTTCCACTAAAGGAAGAGGAAACCTCCATCAAACACTATTGAGATGCAAATCAGGGAATGTTTAAGAGATTTGTGTCATAATTTACAACTTATACAGAGTCTTACAATCAAATGTTTAGCATGTTATTGTATTTTTAAACGTTTTGTCTAATTTGCTCCAAATCAAATGAAGTTCCTTTACCGACTTCACCGTGTATTAAATATCTCATGAATCAGCTCAGATTTCATCTGTTATTCACACATGAGGAAATGCCTCTAATTGATTGGACAAAAAGGAAGAAGCAGCTTCTGCATATTTATTGTAAATAGACAGTTCTTTAGTCTCCAACGTATTTTCAATAAATGCTTCCTGGTTTACTGTATGAACTATTACTCAGAGGTCTAAAAATAAATCCTGTTTGACATTTGTGCTGGCTACTGTAGGGCACCATATCGACTTAATCAAAGAATTTGCTGATTTTCTATCAGAGTTAGTACTAGCTGCAGATAAAGTCCTAATTGTTTGTGATTTTAATATCCATGTAGATAATGAAAAGACACATTGGGATTGGCATTTAGAGGCATTCTGAACCCTACTGGAGTTAGACTACACGTGTCAGGAACCACTTATTGTAGTAATCATACTTTAGAGCTAATATTGTCACGGAATCATTGTTGATGCCGTTGACATTTTGCAAAAGAGCGATAACATCTCAGATCATTTTCGAGTCTCATGTATATTTTTAATTTAGCCAAGGCAACATCCTGTTACAAATATGGTAGGGCTACTGCATCTTAGCACTTCATTTGATACAATCGACCACAATATTTGTTTAAATAGACACGAAAATGATGTTGGCATTAGTGGAATTGCATTGGCATAGTTTAAATCATACCCTTTTGACCGTTATCAGTTTGTAGCAGTAAAAGATCATATTGATCACAAGTTCAGTCCGGAGTCCCACAAGGCTCAGTGTTAGGACCGTTGCTCTTCACCCTGTACATGCTACGGTTGGGAGATATCATTAGGAAGCATGCTGTAAGTTTTCACTGTTATGCTGATGATACTCAGCTCTATATTTGACTAGGTATTTCCTACCACTTCATTATGAAAAAGCTGAGTTTCTAATTATTGGATCAAAAACTTCTGCACATAATAACCAAGAATACTGTCTAACTGTCTACTAACTGGCTGTTCTGTCCCTATATTGGTATACGCACCAAATTGTCCTGTAAGTAAAAAAAAAAAAAAAATATTCAGTATAGATTTACTACTAAACAGAAACAACCAAGCGAAAGTTGTTTCATAACCATCACATAACCATCACATTCCACTGGTATTTATTGTTTTTTTTTCTGATTTCTCATAAGCATGTTTGGTCACTGGTTTACAGCTGAAGGAAGTCTTCAGGCGGCACGCGATGGACTGAAACCAGTTCACACACAAGGTTGTTCATAAAACAGTCAGACTTAGTTAAACATCTGGTACTCTAAAACTATACAGGTACTGGTCATATAATTAAAATATCATCAAAAAGTTGATATATATATACACATGAAAATGGTCAAAAACCCTGGCGGTGGCAGGAAGCTTTTTTTTTTAACGCTGTCAGGGAAAGAGATAAATTTATGCTCTCAATGACAAATGCAGAACAGTGTGCTCATGACCTCAAGGGTAGATTATTGTAATGCTCTACTGGGTGGTTGCCCCGCTCGCTTAATAAACAAACTCCAGCTGGTCCAAAACGCAGCAGCTCGAGTTCTTACTAGAACCAGGAAGTATTGCCATATTAGCCCGGTTCTGTCAACACCGCATTAGTTCCCATTTAAACATTGCATCAATTTTAAAATCTTGCTCATTACTTAAAAAAAGCACTAAATGGTATAGCTTCCCTCTACTTGAACAAACTCTTAGCGCATTACACGTCTATTTTAATCTCAAATCTTCCTGCCAATTGATAATACCTAGAATATAAAAATCAACTGCTGACGGTCGATCCTTTTCCTATTTAGCAGCTAAACTCTGGAACAGTCTTCCTAGCCTTGTTCGGGAAGCAGACACACTCTGTCAGTTTAAATCTAGACTAAAAACGCATCTCTTACACATAGAACATTATCAATTTCTGTTAATCAAATCAGTTGAATGATTGTTTTAGGCTGCATTAGTTCAGCCAGAACCAGGAGCACTTCCCATAACACCTGATGTACTCGTTACATCATAAGAAGCAGCGCTATGCATGCAGTAGTTTGGCAATCATTTTGCATAGAAAAACTATGCGCCTAACGCGCTTGCCTATACATTAAACACGTAATGCTTGCGTGTTGTCGCCGTTCTCAGTGATTGACGTTTTATTTTATTTTTTACTTCCTGCCCACATTCTTTCTTATTACACTACAGTCTCAATCCCAAGGAGATCTCAGCTCTAGAAAAAAGTTCTGTCTAAAGCAAGTTTTTTATCAAATCATTTCCTATTTCCTATTTACAACGGAAATTAATCAATCAAAAACGTACTTTAGCTGGACAGTATACTTTTTTCTAGAGCTTATGTACAGCCAAAACATTCTCTCTTAAATATTATCACTGTAAAGCTGCTTTGAAACAATCTATATTGTAAAAAGCGCTATAAATGAAGGTGACTTGTCTCATTATGTTAATATCGCATTGACAGCAATGGAATTAGGCTTGTCAGTAGCACACTTTCCCACAGCCAAATATCATCTGAATAAGATCATACCTGTGGCTCTAAATCCCGCCCATACGCTCGTGTGTTGACGGATCATATTGCCTGTGTGTTTTGAAGTGACTTAAATGAATGCAAATGAATGTGAGAGAGACTTCCCAGGAACTGTTCATCAGAAGAGGAAGAATCAGCTCAGGCATTTAAACTCTTTCCATGATCACCACAGTCCGTTTCTCTGAGGAACCAGCGGTTGGATGAGTGGCATCAGCTTCAACTGTAAGTATTCACCTCCTCTAAAAACAGATTGTTATTACAGTAGCTCATCTAGTATTATTGCATCTCATTAATCATATCCTTTAAACAATACATATTTTAAGAAGGTATTTTCAGAGATTATACTTCAAATGGTCACTGACACAATTTAGGCATCAATTTAAAATTTTGTTGATCATTTCGCGTTGGCTGGTTCTTTGCCTCCACTTTAAAATGGTTTCATGAGTTCACACTTACATATAATTATATAGAGTAATATAAATGCGTATTTGGCGTGCTGTCCGGGGGGAGGGATTCGAGCTCGAACTTGGCCCAAACCCAGAGTGTTTTTAGGTTCAACCCTTTGTAACTTTTATTACTCCTAAAAGGTGCAAATTAGTACCTTAGAGTGCAAAATATCTGATTAATATTTGATTAAAAAAAAGGTGCAACGATGTCCTTTTAAGGGTACTGCCCCAACGACAAGCTGTTGTACCCCATAAGGTACAATTTTGACACCTTTTTTTCTCAGTGTGTTGAAGGTATAAGGACTTTTTACAACCACTTTTTAAAAGTCTATGTTCACTACCTTTTCGAACTTTGAAACGGTCAGAGATGATTTCATTATAAGTACAGTGAAGTCCATAAACTCTAGTACCAGTATTTTAGATCCGTTCCCTGCTCGGTTATTATCTTATGACTTCAATTGTGAACTTGTCATTGACTTCTGGAATTGTTCCTCCAGAACTAAAAATAGCTGCCATTACACTAGTCCCTAAGAAGACTGGCTGTGATGTTTCTGATTTGTCCAATTAAAGGCCTATTTCTAACCTCCCATTCTTGGCTAAAGTTCTTGAGCATGTTGTGGCTATTCAGTTAAATAATCACCTAGCACTGAACAGACTCTTCAAACCTTTTCAGTCTGGGTTTTGATGAGGGCACAGTAATGAAAGCGCTTTAATTAAGGTCGTAAATGATCTTATTGTGGCTGAATCCGGTGCATGCAGTATTTTGGTCATTTTAGACCTCAGTGTGTCTTCTGCTTGACAAGCTAAAAATTTGGTTGGGTCTTTCTGGAGCTGTACTTAATTGGTTTTGGTCTTATTTAATGAATCGTGCCCAGTTCTTTGGCTTGGGTAACTACAAAACTGATACCGCCCCTGTTCGACAGGGAGTTCCTCAGGGTTCAGTATTGGGTCCAATTTTATTTAACATTTATATGCCTCCGCTTGGGCAGATCATCAGGAAATATGGTCTTGGGTATTACTGCTATGCGGAGGATACACAGATTTACATCAACACTAGTCCTGATGTCCATTGCTCATTAATAGCGTCGCGTAGCTGTCTAGCAGAGATCAGTATCTGGATGCAGAATAACTTCCTGAACGGCTGAACGGCTCCAGAACTTGATGCAGATTGGTACAGTTGCAGCTACTCCTAAGGCCGAGCAGATCCGTTTTATTGTTGATTCCTGCATGGTAATCCCTACTTCACGAAATCTTGGTGTGATTTTTGATCCATTATTAACATTTGAAGCACACATAAAACACATCTCTAAAACTGCATATTTCCACCTGAGAAACATAGCTCGACTAAGACCTTCTCTCGCTTTTGCAGAAACTGAAAGGCTTATACATGCCTTCATTACAACTAGGCTAGATTACTGTAATGCCTTTCTCTCTGGTCTTCCAGATAAATCGTTGAGCAAGCTTCAGTATTCTGCCGCTCGTCTGCTCACTCGTACTTCTCCTCGTGAACACACTACACTGGTTCTTTCACAATTGCACTGGCTTCCCATAAATGCGAGAACTGATTTTAAAATTCTTATTTTAACATACAAACATACAAACTTTAACTTCATGGGACTGCACCTGAGTATCTTTGTGATCTCACCAGTCCTTACTTCATCAGCCTTCATGTAAGCTAAAGACCATGACGGAAAGAGCCTTTTCATACAAAGCCCTCAAGCTATGGAATGTGCTTCCTCTGCTCATCAGAAATGCACCAACATTGGGTCATTTTAAAAAGATAATTAAGACACATTTATTTAAGCCTTTTTTATCTAATTATTTGTTTTATTGCTTTTGTTGTTTTGCTCTTTTTACTGTAGCGCTTTGGGTTTAAGAAAAGCACATTATAAATAAAATGTATTATTATTATTAATATTATTATTACCTTTTCTTCAATGACATCTTCAATAACTATTATTATAAACTGACTAAAATGACCTGATTCCAAATAGACTTTGCTATCCAGAAATGAAACAGAGTAGGTGTCAATTTCCATGTAAAATTTTGAATATTGTTTAAAAATAGAATGAAGTCATCGAAACTTTAGTCCTGTATCGGGGTTCCTGCGAGTGTTTTGATGACTTCATTCTATTGTTAAACAATATGGTTAATATGATGAGTGAAAATGGGTTTAACAAGAAGGTTCCTGAGTAAAAATCAGGGAATAGTGATTAAAATGGATGTTATGAACGTGTTTGATTGTATGTAGGCTGTAAACTGAAGAATGTTTTATTTTTATATCAGACCATTATTGTGGATCTGACCATTTTATTTTATCTTATTTTTTTATTATTATTATTATTATTATTATTATTTATTATTATTACAACTGTTTTAACTGCTTATTTTTATTATTATTATTATTATTATTTATTATTATTATCTTTACAACTGTTTTAACTGCTTGTTTTTAATTTTTTATTCGTCCATATGGTATTCCTTTTTCTCATGCATTTGTTACCACTGTTTTAATTAATTTCTATGTAAAGCACTTTGAATTGCCATTGGATATGAAATGTGCTATACAAATAAACTTGCCTTGCCTTAACAATAGCTGCATTTCCATTGCACTTAAAATTGCACAAATAAAAATACACCCAATGGAAACAGATCAAGCCATGGATTGAAAGAGGGCCTTTTAAACCCGAAGAAGTTCCTTGGATTATTTTTTTTTCTATAAATACAAATTTGAAACTCAATCAAAGAGCACTTTCTGGGATTACTTCCAGCAAGCAGCCCTCAAGATGTTTCCATTAATAGGAAAAAATTAAGTTTTAGTTGCAAAAGATTGGTTAATGGAAATTATGAAATTTCAAAATATCTTTAATTTCAGTTAAGCACATCTTCTTTGCATGATTTGTCTCTTTAACAATGTTTTGTATGTTTTTCTTCTGCAAGATCAACCATGGCGAGCAACCCTTACTACGGCTCGAGTAACAGCTCGAGTGACAACTGCACCGACGTGGACGAACTGGTCAAGCGCTACTACCTGCCTGCCATGTACGGTGCAATCTTCATTGTGGGCGTTGTGGGTAACATCACCGCTCTGCTGGTCTATGTGCTCAAAGTTCGTCCCTGGAAGAGCAGCACCATCATCATGGTGAACCTCGTCATCACTGACCTTCTCTTCATGGTCAGCTTGCCCTTCTTGACCTACTACTACGTCCTCAACGACTCGTGGAATCTGGGAATTGTCACATGCCGCTTTGCACGCTTCATCTACCACTTCAACCTGTACGGCAGCATCCTCTTCCTCACCTGTCTGGCCATCTTCCGGTACGTGGCGATCGTGCATCCATTGCACATGAACAACATCAAGCAGAAGCGATGGGGTGTGTTGGCTTGCATCTTGGTCTGGGCCGTGACGGTGGCCGAGTTAAGTCCAATTTTTAACCTGTTTGACCTGGTTGAAATGAACAACAAGACATACTGCTTGGACTTTGCGAGCAACAAGATAGAAAAAATCTGGCCGTATAGTTGGGTATTGACCATACTGGGATATTTGCTTCCTCTGGTCGTGGTCTGTCTTTGCTATTGGCGCATCATTAAAACACTAAAGAAGGGTCCTCATATGGGGAGCAAGAGACGGGTTAAAGCGAGGCGACTCATTGTGTTGATATTGACGTGCTTCGTGGTTTGTTTTCTTCCCTTTCACGTGCTACGAGCTCTGAGAATCTACACGAAACTCACTCCAGAAACCAACTGCATGCTGGACCGCTGCGCTCACGCCGCCTACATTATCTCGAGGCCGATCGCTGTACTCAACATCATTTTTAACTTGCCGCTCTACACGTTGTCTGGGGACTTTAAGAAGGCCTTCATGGATCTGTTTAAATGTGGTCAGCTCATGTCGAAGACTAAGGGGATCATTAAAGTGGCTGTGATCAACAAACCCACGAGCAACATCACATATGAGCAAAGCAGCTGAGACTCAAGCCTTACGAGCCAGAGTCAATGTCACTGTGATAGCCAATATATGAAGGGGATCTCCACATAAACATGAATGTTCAGTCATCATTTACTCACTCTTATATCTTTCCAAACCTGTATGCCTTTCTTACTTTTGTGGAATATGAAAGTTTATATTTTATAAATGTAACTAATATATTTTTGTATAACTTTGTGCATTCTTAAGCACCAGGAAAAAACACCAGAAAAATCACCAGAAACCTCTTTAATCATAATATAATCACCTGAATGTGCAGCCTCGAGTGGTTTCATACATTGTATACAGGGCTTAACATCCATCAACCCACCAAAAGCGTGTGTATTTCAGCAGTGGATTGTAACGCAGTAACGATTATTATATACATTTTAGTCAATTGTAGTCTTTTAAAGTCATCTGAAATGATAAACTAGGTATAAAGTAGTGTTGTCAAAAATCATTACATATCAGTAGCAACTGAAATATCTGAAATGCTTCCTTTTTTTTTGCGAAATAGATACACGATACCAGCTGTGCTTTCTCTCTCTCTCTCATCTCTCCGACAGCGAGTGACACACAGACCCGCCTCCTCTCACTCGTTTGTTTTTAATTTATTCTGGATTTAAATTTGTTGCTGTTATAGAGCTTGAATTTCACCATAGGATTGAGCGTATTGCACATAATTTGATTCCCACAGATTTTGTGCTCACACCCAAAGTGTGTCGATATAAAGTCACCTCTCAGTACTAAATTGAGTTATTTTTCGCTGCATATTACACGTAAACCGTCAAATACACACAAAATAATGTCAAAATGTCGGTCTTGGTGAGTTTTCACGTAAACACAGTCAGTTATATTTTAAGTGAACATAAACAGCTGAGAAAGAAAACAGTATAATAGATCCGTGCTTTAAACTTATTTAACAGGATTGTAAAAATTATTTCATCTATTGAAATAACCTACCTGTCATTTTAATATTCATATTTTAATGATAATTAACCATTTAATAAGCTCTGTTTTGTTTGTGTTTTTATTTTTATTAACACATTTACAGGACAAGCATATTGGCTAAATTATGCATTTATTTATTTATGAAGAGAAAGTTGAACAGGACACTTTTCAGGTTTTATCACGAATATTTGTCCAATAAATCAGAATAAGCTCTGCGCTTTGATACTTTTGATATGAAGGTAATGTCATTTATTTGTCATACAAGATTAACAGCAGTATAAGTTCTTAAAATTACATTTGATTGGTTTATCATTTTGTATGTAGAGAGTACAAAATTCAAATCAGAGTGAGATGTAACTGTGCTTGAATAATATCAGCATGGCACAACTGACTCTGCAGAGTAAAACTCAGTTCTCAACAAACAAACTGTTGCTATTTTATGCAGAACATTTTTACTTTCAATTGATAGTCTTTGTTTTATAATCTTCCTGAAAAGGCTCATTCACACGGTCTGAATGAAGTAATTATTTAAACAAATTCGTCAGAAAAGCCGCTCTTGTATAACAGCGTTCCACTGCACGCCTCAGCGAAACACTATTGAGATTAAAATCGGGGCGTGTTTTAGAGATTGTCACAATTCACACCTTACACGAAACGTTTTACAATGAAATGTTTAGCATGCTATTGTTTTTAATTATTAATATTTTATTTTTTATTTGTGTTTTTGTGTGTGTGTGTCTGTGTAATTTGTATGAATTTCAGACACCAATTTAGTACAAGGGATTATGTAATCAAATGAGATGAAGTTCCTTTACCGACTCTCCATTGTATTAAATATCTTAAGACTCAGCTCAGATTTAATCTGTTCTTCACACATAAGGAAATGTCTCTCATTTACTGGACAAGAAGCAGCTTCTACGTATTTATTGTAAATAAACAACTGTTTAGTCTCCAAGGTGATACAATCTAAGAGAAAAGAAATAAAACGGGATTTCCCAAGCTTCCCGGTTAACTGTATTAGCAGTCCACATCTGTGACATGAAATCACGTGGTGTTTTTCTAGATCTGCTGTGAAGATTGCAGTTAAGAGTTTGATGGTTTGTGTCGAGTGGATTGTTGTAACCAGCATATGCTGGTTAGAGCTGGCTTAAGCTGGTTCTGAGCTGGAGCTAATTTCTTAAACCAGCTCAAGCCAGCTGCCATGCTTCAAAATGTACAGCATATGCTGGTTTTTTCAACAGTCTCCATTTGCTCTTCCTTTTATCTCACTGCACAGCGGTTTCCAGTCTGCCTGAGTGGATTGCGTTTGCGTATTTAATCTCTATTTTCGTAAAAAAAATAATAATGTAAATTTCTACTGTTATTGTCACCGGCACTGCCTGCCACATGTATAGCATAGCCTTCTCTGTCAAGATTTCAGAACCAGAGACAAACATCCAAACTTTAACCGAGGATAATAGGAATGCAAGGACTTTAGAAACTGCTTTGAATGCGACTAGCTTAGAAAACCTTTGTTTTCCAGAGCCAGAGTACCGGACATCAAAGCAAATTTAAGTGCTCGCTAATACTAATTGTAAATTCTCTAAGGTTATTATTAATGTCGGCACTAATGATGTCCGACTTTGCCAGCCAGAGATCACTAAAATTAATATTAAAGATGTGAGTGAACTCGCAACTGCGAGGTTAGACGATGTAATTTGCTCCGTTCCCCTTCCTGTTCGCTGGAATTATGAGATCCAGCAGATTGTCCTCACTCAATGGCTGGTTGTCTAAGTGGTGTCCGCAGAATAACATAAGGTTCATAGACAATTAGAAAATGTTTTGGGCCGATCTGGCCTGTTAATAGCACTTAGGCAGAGTTCTTGAAAATTGAAGCAGGAAGTAGACGGACTGGCTAAACCAACTGTCTACTGGTTCTCTCACGTCACAGAAGTCAGATAAGATCTAACACATATAGACTTTCTCCACTAGGTTTCATCATATAGAGACTGTGTCTGTTTCCCGAAATAGTAAATACAAAAAAACTCCCGAACCCATTTAAGGCTAAAAATGTAATTGATGTTCAACAATACAAACAGATGAAAAAATTATAAGGCTCAGTTTGCTGAATATTCAATCCCTTTCTTCAAAAGCACTAATTAAATTATAGGATTACAGATCATAATCTAGACGTGCTGTTTAAAACCAGACGATTACATAACTTTAAATGAGTCCACCCCCCAAGATTACCATTATAAACCTGAGCCTCGTCTGACAGGAAAATGGGGACGTGTTACTGTAATTTATAGAATATATTCAGTACTACTCAGAGGTCTAAAAATAAATCCTGTTTGACATTTGTGCTGGCTACTGTAGGGCACCATATCGACTTGATCAAAGAATTTGCTGATTTTCTATCAGAGTTAGTACTAGCTGCAGATAAAGTCCTAATTGTTTGTGATTTTAATATCCATGTAGATAATGAAAAAGACATTCTGAATGCTATTGAAGTTAGAAAACATGTATCAGGATCCACTTATTGTCGCAATCATACTTTAGAGCTAATAATGTCACATGGAATCATTGTTGATGCCATTAAAATTTTGCAAAAGAGCGATAAAATCTCAGATCATTATCAAGTCTCCTGTATACTCGATTTAGCCAAGGCAACATCCTGTTACAAATATGGTAGGACTACTGCATCTTAGCACTTCATTTGATACAATCGACCACAATATTTGTTTAAATAGACACGAAAATGATGTTGGCATTAGTGGAATTGCATTGGCATAGTTTAAATCATACTCATCTGACCGTTATCAGTTTGTAGCAGTAAAAGATCATATTGATCACGAGTTCAGTACAGAGTCCCACAAGGCTCAGTGTTAGGACCGTTGCTCTTCACCCTGTACATGCTACGGTTGGGAGATATCATTAGGAAGCATGCTGTAAGTTTTCACTGTTATGCTGATGATACTCAGCTCTATATTTGACTAGGTATTTCCTACTACTTAATTCTGAAAAAGCTGAGTTTCTAATTATTGGACCAAAAACCTCTGCACATAATAACCCAGAATACTGTCTAACACTTGATGTCTGCTCTGTCACTATATTGGTATATGCACCAAACTGTCCTGCAAGTTAAAAAAAAAAATCAGTACAGTGCTAAACGGAAACATAGCGAAAGTTGTTTCATAACCATTACATAACTGGTGCTATTTCATTTTTGCATTCCACTGGTATTGTTTTATTTCCTGATTTCTCATAAGCATGTTTGGTCACTGGTATACAGCTGAAGGAAGTCTTCAGAAACCAGTTCACACAGCTATAGAAAAGGTTGTTCATAAAACAGTCAGACTTATTAAAACATCTGGTACTCTAAAACTATAAAGGGTATTTACCAACTCATATGTCATCAGAAATATTTATGAGCAGAAGAGACTTCTTTCAGAAGAAAGTGTTGACTGGTACTGTATATTATATCACTCCTGTATGGGGTTTCATTTTTATTTTAAGTGTGAGTATTACTCCCTCTTGTGGTTAAATTGGAGCGTTTTCCATGAATTTAGCATTAGCTTGTTGACTATCTCATGAGTGTCCTGCAGTTCCATCATCAGCCACTAGAGGTTGGCAAACGCTTGCCTGAAGTAACAGTGAACCTGAAGCACGAGTTCCTGGATCAACATCTTTGATTTATTCCAATCAAACAAACAAACAGATTTGAGGCACAAGTTTAGAGTTTATGTCAAGTTTAGGTTTTAAGTAACCACATTTTAAGTACTATATAAAATTTAATTGGCTATTTAAGCATTATAAAGATGTTTAGATATTTTAAAACAAATATACAAAATATGACATTAAAAATGACAAAAATACCAAAAACTATGACAAAAATACTTATGAAAAAGTACATACAGTATATATTTTTAAGTAAAGCTAACAGTTAATATAGATTATATTAATAACAATATATTTTTTTATATTTCAACTCATAAAAAAAACATGTCTATTTGCATATTGTATAACTTTATAAATGAAGTTGAAGTTGGTTAAATTCTTTGATGATTAAAGTAATGTTGCCTTGACTGCATCATGCTTTATATTTACCTAATAGGAAAAAAATGATGCACACTTTAAAATTTAACAGAAATAACAAGTAGGCACTGCTGGCCTTTTATTGTCAACTTCCTGTTTGGGATACTCTAATTCTTACCTTGGATACAGTTTAGGATGGATAGTGTGCAAATCTGAACAGTGCTCCTCATGTCTTGTGTTGTGTAGCATGCAGATGGTGTTTTTCACTGGCTGCATGCTTTCCTGTTGTCATGTTTTGTGTGAACATGCACCTAATGAAAACTTATAACGTGACTATTATGTTCATGCCACGTGTGAGCACATGTTCATGGGTTTCTTTGTCCCATGTACTCTCATCGTCTAACCCCGCCCACCTTGTTTCCAGATTATTGGTTCACTTGCCCCACCTGTCGTTTACCCTAGTTTGTTTGCTCCCCATTTAGTCTCCTTGCGTTTGCAGTCCTGTGCTGGATCGTCATATATACAGGTCCTTCTCAAAAAATATGCATATTGTGATAAAGTTCATTGTTTTCCATAATGTAATGATAAAAAATAAACTTTCATATATTTTAGATTCATTGCACACCAACTGAAATATTTCAGGTCTTTTATTGTTTTAATACTGATGATTTTGGCATACAGCTCATGAAAACCCAAAATTCCTATCTAAAAAAAATAGCATATTTCATCCAACCAATAAAAGAAACGTGTTTTTAATACAAAAAAGTCCGCCTTCAAATAATTATGTTCAGTTCTGCACTCAATACTTGGTGGGGAATCCTTTTGCAGAAATGACTGCTTCAGTGCGGCGTGGCATGGAGGCGATCAGCCTGTGGCACTGCTGAGGTGTTCTGGAGGCCCAGGATGCTTCGATAGCGGCCGTAAGCTCATCCAGAGTGTTGGGTCTCGCGTCTCTCAACTTTCTCTTCACAATATCCCACAGATTCTCTATGGGGGTCAGGTCAGGAGAGTTGGCAGGCCAATTGAGCACAGTAATACCATGGTCAGTAAACTATTTACCAGTGGTTTTGGCACTGTGAGCAGGTGCCAGGTCGTGCTGAAAAACCAAATCTTCATCTCCATAAAGCTTTTCAGCAGATGAAAGCATGAAGTGCTCCAAAATCTCCTGATAGCGAGCTGCATTGACCCTGCCCTTGATTAAACACAGTGGACCAACACCAGCAGCTGACATGGCACCCCGACCATCACTGACTGTGGGGACTTGACACTGGACTTCAGGCATTTTGGCATTTCCTTCTCCCCAGTCTTCCTCCAGACTCTGGCACCTTGATTTCCGAATGACATGCAAAATTTGCTTTCATCCGAAAAAAGTACTTTGGACCACTGAGCAACAGTCCAGTGCTGCTTCTCTGTAGCCCATTTCCTGCACACGCCTGTGCGCAGTGACTTGGATGTTTCTACTCCAGACTCAGTCCACTGCTTCCGCAGGTCCCCCAAGGTCTGGAATCGGTCCTTCTCCACTATCTTCCTCAGGGTCCGGTCACCTCTTCTCATTGTGCAGCGTTTTTTACCACACTTTTTCCTTCCCACAGACTTCCCACTGAGGTGCCTTGATACAGCACTCTGGGAACAGCCTATTCGTTCAGAAATGTCTTTCTGTGTCTTACCCTCTCGCTTGAGGGTGTCAATGATGGCCTTCTGGACAGCAGTCAGGTCGGGAGTTTTTAAAAGCCTCAGTAATCTTTTGCAGGTGTTTAGAGTTAATTCGTTGATTCAGATGATTAGGTTAATAGCTCGTTTAGAGAACCTTTTCATGATATGCTAATTTTTTGAGATAGGAATTTTGTTTTTTCATGAGCTGTGTGCCAAAATCATCAGTATTAAAACAAGACCTGAAGTATTTCAGTTGGTGTGCAATGAATCTAAAATATATGAAAGTTTGATTTTTATCATTACATTATGGAAAATAATGAACTTTATGACAATATGCTCTTTTTTTTGAAAAGGACCTATATGTTTCCCTGCTTGTCAAGTCATGTTTGTCCCCCTTGGGGAAGTTTGTTTGTCTTGGTTTATTTTTTATTAAATAAAGCCTATTCCTCCTGCAATTGAGTCCTCGCTGCTTTCCATTCAACAAACCCTGACCAAAATAATTGTTGGTATCTTGGATGAGTGATAAAACATCTTCAAGTAGGTCATTAGAGGCCAGAGGTCATAGATCTTCTTAATATCGTATTTGTCATTAGGATACTATGTTTAATAACTGGTTTAATAACTTTTATATGAAGTTATTTGAATAATGATCTTCAAATTCACAATTCAACTCACAGAAATTAAACAAAAAAATAAAAAAAATAAAAATTTCAATTATTCCACATAGAGTCAAAAGGCGCAAGTCCAAGTGAAGTCACGAGTCATTGATGTTAAAGTCCAAGTCGAGTTGCAAGTCTTTGTACATTTTGTCGAGTCAAGTCCGAAGTCATCAAATTCATGACTCGAGTCCAAGTCACATGACTTGAGTCCACATCTCTGCCAACGACATGTTTGCATGCACCTGTGAGCGCGAGCGCAGCGCGGCTGTGACGTCAATGTCGCGGCCGCGATCACAGCCGCATGCAGGGATCGGCTCAAAATTGGCGACACGTGTGACTGATGTGACTGAAAATCAGCCAATTCCGATCCCTGGCCGATAAATCGGTGCATCTCTAGGTGTGGTGTGCCCACTGGCACCATTGAATTTTGGCTGCTGTCACATAATCCAATGGATGCTGTACACTGGTGGTGGTTGAGGAGAGACATTGATTGTAAAGCACTTTGGATGTACAGTAGTATGGGATTAGCGCTATATAAATACCTTTCATAAATTCAAAATACCAGTCATGGGATCAATATGTGGTCAAGGCCATATGCAGAACACAGAAAACAATATTTTACCTTATCTCTATTTTCTTTATTGTACTTGAATTCTTTGTTGTAGACTTGCTGACTGTAAGCTCACTGGTCAGTGCCCTGAAAGTTTGTCTTCTTCTCTACAATCATCACACTCCTCACTGAGAGAGCTGGACCTGAGTCCAGGATGGAGATGGACAGAAACTGTTACTGGTATCTGCCCTGCTCCTTCAACACTGTGACATTGAGTAAAACTCTGAGAAACTCAGTAACTCCAAGAAAAAACTGGGCCCAGATAGCAGGTCATGCTCATTACTGAGCCCTGACACCTAGCAATGCCCAAACCACCCAGAACAATCTGGACACGTCAGAGCAAAAACACTTCAGCGATTAGCATATGGCTTTGTATCAGTAGAAACCCTGGAGTATATTCAAATGATTGTGCTTTCCCCCCTCATATCCCCCTGAGACAAGAGATTTATGCATTTTATTTCTGGAAAAATTCCTCCTATGATGCAAATTGACGATATTTGCATCATAGGAGGAATGTTTGGCCAAAGGCTAAAGACTACAGCCAGCAGAGGGAGCCATTTCCGCATTTTTTGAACCCGCTCATGGGGGATGGAGATCACACTCACAGCTCAGCTCGCAGCTACAGGCACTCATTTAAACAGAGCTATGGTGAGCAATGTAAGTCTTTAAACTTCTTTCTGGAAACTCCTTTTCATAGAAAATTCATTTCTATGAAAGTTAAGCTTGCAAAGGCATGAACTGAAACGTGCCAGACTGAACTCACGTTGTCAATGAATGCCGCAAGTGTAGTCGCGATTACCTCAGCTCTCATCACGAGAGCTCAGCTCATTTATCTCACTCCTGCAGTTAGTGCTCAGTGCTGTGATACTCGCGCGGCGACTCACTCATTATATTGAACACACACGTTCAGTTTTTAATTGTAGTGTCTTCTCCAACTCAGTCACAGGAATCCAGTAGTGGTGGCTTTGGGAATGGCCTCACAGGGCAGTGGAGCATTCTGGGAATTGTAGTCTTTCATTCCTATGAGACAAAAATACATTTTCTGTCTTTTCTCAGTCTAGAAGGCACCAAATTCAAAAATAATTTCACATTTCTACTACATTGATGACCCAGTTTAAATACAGATTCATCTTCCCAGCGCTGAAGTACCCCTTTAAAACACCAGTAACACTTCCAGAATTATCCATTAGTTAAGCGTAAATACACTAGCAATACATGATGAACCTTAACATATAGTTAACCAACAACTTTATAAGACATTAATTGCCACATATTCAGTGTTCCTTAAAATGTTTATGTAGGACAAACACCGTTGTTTTGTTTTCTATTTTATTTTTCAATCCCTCGCGCACACACACTGTGGATGTGCTTAGGTCTGTAACTGTGTTTCTTTTTCTTCGCACTTGATGATTTTCTCGGGTTTTCTTCTGTTTCTTGCTCTGTGTCTTTACTTTGTATTGGTGGATTTTTTCTTCTTCAGGACTTCATTTTGGCTGCCTGCTTGTGTGTCCTTTAGCTGTTGTTTTCCTTGCTCAAGATCCCGATTGAGGACTGCCAGCTGCTTTAGGAACTCTGTGTCAGGCTTGATGTATCTCACCTTGATGAGATTATCAATGGCATCCTCCACAGTCATGTTATGGTGGATCATGAGGTATGCCAGAAAAAATGTAGGGGCGTAGCTGACACCGTCTGTGCAGTGAATGAACACCTTATCTGTGGAAATAAAAACAGACACAAGTTAAAAAAAGTCGCAAACAATTTGTCACTCCAGAACGCTTGATAAAAGATCTTACTTTCTGTGCTTTTCTTGGCCTTCTGGATGAATTTGGCAGCTTTGTAGAGGTATTCACTGATGTCTGAACCTTGCGATGCAGGCAAGCCACAATAAGAGATGTTCATTCCTTTGTAATAACTCGCCCCTGTATTAACGGCTTCTCTCAGGTCTTTCTCCCATGGCACTCCCAACAACACCCTCAGTTTGGTCTTCACTGCAGCCACATTCAGGACGTGAGTAATACCCAGCTCCTTCAGTCTCATTCGGTCTTTTGCTATCTCTCTGCACAAGAACACAACAGCCTAGATTAGCCTTTCACTAAAGAGGATTTACAATGTAGAAATATACCCTGTTCATTCATGGTGTATATTAGTGGAAATGTGTTGTAGACTTACTCATTTCCAATGAAGATGTTGTTCCAGACCGCAGTGACAGGTCTATGACGCTGTGTGCAGCCCTTCATTCGCTTCTCTAAGAGTAAACAGTGCTCTTCTGGAGATTGTTCCTGCTTAGAAGGTTTTGGCACAGAACTGCTTGGACCTGGGAGACGCAAGTCATCTGAATCAAACAGATCCAATTCAGGTTTGGTCTCTGGGACACACAGGGGCTCAGCCGGATCCAACGGGAAATACTTCTTCAAGAAAGCACTCAATTTCATTTCTTTTTCAGGAGAAGCATCCATGCCATCACTGACGTTAACCTCCCGAACTTCTGCAGACACAGGTTTACTCTCAGGAACGATTGCATCTGGGACACACGGGGGCTCAGACGGATCCAACGGGAAATACTTCTTCAAGAAAGCACTCATTTTCTTCACTTTAGTACTTTCTGAAAAAAGAAGAACACAAATATGTTATTAGAAACATCACTTACCACAGATCAAAAATTAATTATTAGTCCAACTTGAAAGAAATTTCATTTTTCATTTGTTTTGCACACACACAGTTCAGTCATTTACGGGAATGATGACCGCATTTACAAAAACTATACACAGTGTGTACGGAACAACTTCTTGTTAAATTACATTAAATGCGGTCGTCACTCCTGAAACTTCACAGTGTGTGTGTGGACATTGTAATGTTGCGTCTCAAATGCTCTGTTGACATTCACCTCTTTTTGGGCTGTTCTTTTTGTTCCCTGCCCAGCCGACGCTAACCAGATTCACTTCAGGTTCAGGAGTTGGCTCTGGAACAGCCGTATCAATCCAAAACAGCATTGGGAAGAATCCACTCATTTTTCTGGCCATCCACTCTGTGGTACTTTCTGAAAAACAAATAATATGTTATTAGAAAAATCTCAAACCACAGATTAGACATGAATTATTAGTCTGAAAAGACTTTACTGTTTGCATCTTATTCGTTCTGTACACAGTTCAGTAATTTACGGGAGTGACAACAGCATTTACAAAAAACTATACGCAGTGTCGGAACTGAACTGAAAAACTAGTTGTTAATGATGTACGTTGAGAGATGATAGATGATAAGACCAGAGATGTATCTCGTCTGTATGTGCGGTGCAAGAAATCACAGGGAAAGTGGTATGAGCCTTGACTAATTCGTGTTGCCAAATCTTGCAAGCAAATCAGCTGAAACACCCGTGAAAAAAACGAAATAAATGAAATACTGCAACCCACACCAGTACACATTAATAACGGCATAAACTCGATTGCTGAATGAGCCAAGCTTAAATAAAATAAAATAAAAACTGCTTATAATAAGTGAACATGGCAACACTGCAAGAATGCGCTCTGTGAAGTTTCAGGAGCGAGTCGTGGTCGGTACACACGTGGAATGATCATTTTGGGGACTCACTCCTGCATTTAAATGCATTTATCAATCCTGAAACTTCACAGTGTGTGCGTAGACATGGTAATGTTGACTCTAAAATGCTCTGTTGACATTCACCTCCTGGGCCGTTCATTTGAGGAGAAGCCTTCATGCCATCACTGCCATCCACCTTCTGATCTTCTGCAGACACAGGTTCAGTCTCCGGGACAAACGTGGGCTCAGACGGATCCACTGGAAAATATTTTTGGAAGAAAGCACTCATTTTCTTCATTTTTTCAGAATCCATATCACCACTGACGTTAACATCCTGACCTTCTACAGACACAGGTTCAGTCTCAGGAACGTTTGCATCTGGGACACACGATTCCTTGGGTTCGACCAGATCCATGTCAGGTTCCGTCTCAGGATCACACAAAGGCTCAGCCGAACTGACCGGAAAACACTTTAGGAAGAAGGAACTTATTTTCTTCATCACTTTAGTAAAAAAGAAGAAGAAACAAATATGTTATTAGAAACATCACTAACCACAGATCAAAAATTAATGAATAGTCCAGCTTGAGAGAAATTTCCGTTTGCATCTTATTCTTTCTGTTCACACAGTTCAGTAATTTATGGGAGTCACGGCCGCATCTACAAAAACTATATGCAGTGTGTATGGAACAGAACTGATAGTTGTTAATGACGTTAAATGTGGTCGTCACTCCTGAAACTTTACAGTGTGTGTGTGGCCATTGTAATGTTGCGTCTCAAATGCTCTGTTGACATTCACCTCTTTTTGGGCAGTTCTCTTCGTTCTCTGGCCCTTCTTCTGGCCAGCGGACAGTAACCAGATTCACTTCAGGTTCAGGTTCAGGAGCCGGAGCCCTCCAAAAAAGTGTTTGGATGAATCCACTCATTTTTCTCGCCATCCACTCCGTGGTACTTTCTGAAATTAAATAAGATGTTATTAGAAACATTTCAAACCACAGATTAGACATTAATTATTAGTCTGACTGGAAAGACATTTCTCTATTGTGAGTTTGCGTTCTACATTTCTGACTTTTTTCTCAGAACTGCGAGATTTAAACTCACAATTGCATGCTTTAAAGTCAGTGTGAGATAAGTCACAATTACCTTTTTGCATTTTTTTTTAATAAAGTCTCAATTCTGAGAAAAATCATTAGTCTTTTCCCCCTCAAAATTGGATATTATAACTCGCAACTGCATTATGTCTCACACTTCTCAGAAAATAATTATTGAATTGTTTTTATGATCCCAGATCCCTCTTATTTTGTTAAAAAATTAAATTAAATGCATATTCTGCAAGGGGTATGAAACTTATGAGCAGGATCTTAGGCTGCTTTTGCAGACCGTCAGAGTCTGAGAATCACTGAGAGTTAGTCGTTAAGTGTGTCCCCGTCCCTTACCTGGACCCATCCTATTCCTATCTGATCACTACCCTTCCTTCACGATTCCCTGGCACACCGAGAACACCAGATTGGATCTCTGTTTGTTTGACACTTTATTCCCCATTTTGAACAATTCATTATTATTTATGTTAATAAACCCCTCTTTGACGCCTGACGCCACACCCACTGTCTGTAGTTTGCTTCACCCACCACAACAATAAAACCACAATCATTGAAATACATAATGAAGAGCTATACACTATGAAGAAACTAAATAAAATATCAAATATCAAAAACCCAAACTACACAAAAGACATCACTGAATACTAAAAGCACGTCTGCAGTTCTCAGAGGACATTTGAAAACAGACACACATTCAGATGTGCTAATATCAATTGGCAAACTATTCCATAATTTCTGAGCCCTCACTGCAGATCTCCTTTAGTTTTATATCTAGTTCTTGGAACATCCAGCAGCTCGTTAAAGGATAACCTCAGACATCTCCCTGCTTCATAAGGTCCCAGGAGCTCAGTTAAATATATCAGCAATCAAATCTTAAAATCAACCCTTGAATAAACAGGCACCCAAATCAATACAAATCATGTAGGCTATTCATTTAAGCTGAAATGATCTCATGAAAACAGTTATTGTTATAAGTTGTGCTCATCATCATGATTACAGTAAGTTATATAAAGTTGTGAGAGGTGCATGTTGAGCATTCACCTGTCGGGCTGTCCTCAGGGGTTGTACAGATACAGGCTGGGCGCTTCATCATATCGATGTCGATATGCAGATCCTCGCCCTCTAAAGCGGCGCGACTGACTGACAGGCACTCATCCGAGTCCACCTGCAGCTGTGCGGTTAGGTCGCCCGGTGAGCACCCGAGAAGCTCGTAGATGCCGTCGGTGACCATAAAGTCCACCTGCACATTCTCCTCATCCGGGACCCAGACACTGTCAATGCAGTACAGCTCGCCGTTCACATACACCTCCAGAGACACCTCTCTGCAGTTTGTGTTTGAAGACATTTCGTATGCTAATTAAAATCAGATCCAAACGAAAACGGGTGATATCGATGCACAAAACTGTGTGTGATGCAGTGAGAGTCTATAATCTGTGGTGATGCTGCTTGTAAAGTTGTTTCTAAAGTATCGGTAGGTTATTTGCTGTAAGATATCGGTAGTCAGAAGATGTGTGTCGCTCAAAATCGCTCGGATTATCGCTGTTCTAAAGGAACCGCGGGTGAGTGTTTATAGTAAGTGTTTATCTGTGACGCGATGCTGTCTGTGACGCAATCATACACGACGCTCCATGGTTACCATAGTAACGGATTGATTGAAAGTAGCAGCTTCTCAGAGGTTTAATGTTGTCGCTGACTCACTCATGATCTTATTATTAATATAAAATTAATAATTTAACAATTTACTGTACTTAGATTATATTTACTGACTCGATTTCAATCACTTAATTCTTCTGTTGAGTTGTCCTTCCTTGCGAGCTGAACGCCAAATCAAACAATGCGAATCCAGCCATCACATATTCATTATAATTAATTCATAATTCACCATATTACATATTCATCAATATTTAATGTTTGTTTTAACAAATCTAGCAAGTTTTTACGATTACAGCATTAGTTCAGAGAAGTTTTCTTTAAGAAAATTTGCCATTTATTGTACCTGATATGCATAAAAATGATCAAATTGTGGATTTTGTGTCAATACCGAGCCCTCCTAAATATATTTTGCAGCATCATTCTTGCTGTTTAAAGGACTCTCTTCCAGTGATCTATAAAATATCACCAAAATGAATGCATCAGTCTCAATTAAGTTAAATGATATTTCTTCATTACATACTATAAAATAGATCTATAACCTTACAGCATTTAAAGTCACAAATACCTGTCAGAATAAAGGGTTTTACTGCAGATTTTTGCTGTTTCGAACTGAATTAAATCCAGAGTTTTCATGCACGAGCATGAATATAAAATTTGATCATAAACTTCAGACATGGTGTGGATGATCATTTATTAATTTTTCTTTGAATAAATAGTTATAACATTTATTAAAACGTCTCAAGAAGACTTACCTATTTTAAAGTACATTTTAACATACATATTTAAATCCCTGATCCTCAGATAGAGAATCAATCAACAATTTAATTACCGACACAAAGAGTAAAGCTGTTTATTCTTCATTAAAGTATCGACAATAGTGTAAAGAACTTCAAAGCACAAAAAGTAGCATTAAAACTAAAATAATAATTCATAAGTTCTGAATGCCCAAAATAACGAATGTCCCATATCCATGTGAAACGACAACCAGTTAAACATAAAATTACAAATAATACATAAGAAATCAGCAATCGAAATGTACATATTCAACATGATCTGTATTAGAGAATCAAGGCTTTCTGTAATATCACTTGAGCCTAACACTTCACCACCATAAGTGAGCAAGAGACACTACTCTACTGATTCTGAAACATGTACGACGCTCAATTTAACCACTAAAGCAAATACTACGACAGAACTGACACTACCATATCGACAAAGACAACGTGAGGATACACTTCTGAGGCCAGTGGCACAAAAATGGTTTAACTGAGTAAAGGCGATGAGTTTTCAATCTAAACAGACAGCTGTTTAGGTCTGAAATAAAGTGCACTCACAAAATCCTGACACACTACAGCACATAAACACTTTAAACATTTATCATGCATGACAATGCCACAACACTGAGGTGAACATTAGAAAGAGAACGGCTCTACGGGCTCGCATGCCACACACAAGTACAAACAAGGTTGCACGGTAAAGATTTCTTCATGATGAAGTAAAGGGATAGAGAAATGCCTTCCATGAGAGAATTATCCATATTAATATTGTATATACTTCTATTTTCTCAAATGCAAGGCAATTGCAATGATAGTTCCCTCTGAACTTTCGGCTGATATTTGAGCTAGTATCACTACAGAAATGTTCAACCAGATTGTCACACACACACACACACACACACACACACACACACACACACACACACACACACACACACACACACACACACACACACACACACACACACACACACACACACACACACACACACACACACACACACACACACACACGTTGGTCTATGTGGTTTACAGGGACTCTTCATAGGCGTAATGGTTTTTATACTGTACAAACCGTATTTTCTATCCCCTTACACTGCCCCTGCCCCTAAACCTACCCATCACAGGAAACATTCTGCATTTTTACTTTCTCAAAAAAACATCATTTAGTATGTTTTTAAGGCCATTTGAATTATGAGGACATTTGATATGTCCTCATAAACCACCTTTATAGTGTAATACTAATACCCATGTAGTTATACAAATTTGTGTCCTCATAAACCACATAAACAGGCTCACACACACACACACACACACACACACACACACACCACACACACCACACACACCACACACACATACACACACACACACACACAATACGGTAAGAAATTAAACTAGATATTATGCCACAGTATTTGTCCTGGACACATCACTTCAGGTCACCGGCATCACCCTGGATGGTCTTCTTGATGCGCAGAGCATGGTGGTCTGCTACTGGTCGAGACAGGAGATCGAATCAAACTCCTTCACCTGGAGGACGTCAGCACAAGATTTAGAGATCAAAGTGAGCCAAAACTCATGAGAAAAACAAATGAACTGCACCTGATTCACTGCAAAAAATGCTCTTCACAATTCTGGGTAAAAAATAACCCAATGTTGGGTCAAATATGGACTAACTCAGCGATTGGGTTGTCTTAAGCAAATATTTAACCCAACCGCAAGATTAAAACAACCCAATTGCTGGGTTAGTCTTTCTGTCTTTCGGATGCGACAATAACCCGAGGACATTAAACTGTGGTCATTAAAAATCCCAGGATGTCTTTCGGAAAAAGAGTAGGGGTGTAACCCCGGCATCCTGGCCAAATTTGCCCACTGGCCTCGGTCCATCATGGCCTCCTAATCATCCCCATATCCTGATTGGCTTCATCACTCGGTCTCCTCTCCACCAATCAGCTGGTGTGTGGTGAGCGTTCTGGCGCAATATGGCTGCAATATGATCATCCAGGTGGTGCTGCACATTGGTGGTGGTTGAGGAGATTCCCCCCTTCAATGTAAAGCGCTTTGAGTGCCTTGAAAAGCGCTATATATATCGAATACATTATTATAGTCCATATTCGACCTAACATTGAGTTAAAACAACCCAGCATTTTTTTAGAGTGTACTTAGTGTTTTGCCCTGGTTCCAGTCCAAATGTGTACAAATTCTTAAATCAAGATGCATTTACTGAAGTAGTAAAATTCCTTAAAATATTATGTCTGGAAATTAACTTAAAACAAGCAAAAACGTCTGCAATTGGTTAGAAAAATAATCTTCGTTCTGTTTTAAACTGTGGTTAATACATTAATATTCTATATACAAAAAGTGAGTTCTTCATTAATTGTCACTGTAATTTACAGTGTTATTGGCTTAATGTATTTGTAAAATCCCCATAAAACTCAGAAACCCAATGTGTGTGTGTACACTTAATTTATTGGTAAAAACTTTCAGGAATTCTTACTATTGTAATTAATGTCCAATAAAATCTGCTTTAAAGCACTTTATTAATAATATTTTCCATTTTTTATGTGACCTAATCTAAAGTGAGAACTATTGGGGTTAATAAGTTGTTAACAAAGCATCATCCAACTCTACATATGAGCTTACTAAAAATAACTGTTAATTACAGTGACAAAGAAGGAAGAACTCACTTTTTGTTATAGTCTATTAACGTATTAACTACAGTTTATAAACAATTAATTAGTGGCAAACGAATCGTTTTCGAAAGATTAATAAGTGCTTTGTTACAGCATACTTATTATTATAAAGTGTGTCACACCTTTTTTGCAATTATTTCTCAAGAAAGTCAATTTTCAAAAATAGTATTTTCACCTAAGCGAATGAACACAACAGCAACAGTGTAAAATGTAACATACAAAAATTTCAGTATCACCATTTTTCCTTACTTTTTTTCTGTGAAGAATATTTGCATAATCTGAAATATCTATAAAGAACCGTTTTGTTAAATGGAAAGTTTCCAGAGCTTAAAGGTTCTTCATGAAACCATCAATGCCAATAAAGGACCTTTATATGTAAGAGTGTACAGCATTATCAACTTATAAACTTACGGCTTCAGTGAATGCCTCGCTGTTCTGCTCCTCATGAGCCTCCAATAGTTTCTGTGCAGGAAGACGAAGTGCAAAAACTGCAATATATGACAACCACATTACTGCACTCAGTATACATACTGGCTGATTGCCTTTTACTTTTTCTATTTACTATAAAGTGCTGCAGGGATGACATTTTGTAGGCCAAAACCCGGACAATAGTAATAAGAACTTTCAGTTCCATCGCGCTAAACTCTTTTTGGTTTTGGTTTAATGCCTGAAAACAGCAGTGCATCCAAATTCACATATTGTTCAGCACTGTTGGTGCTTTCGGCAATACGGTAGCTTGTCTGTTTGATCGGACCACACGGACCAGCCTTTGCTCTCCATGTGCATCAATGAGCTGTGGCCAAATCAAATCCAGCCCTGGAGGGTTTAACTCTATCCAACTCACTTACTTGTAATTTACTAGTACCTCTGAATACCTTGAATATCTTGTTCAGGTGTGTTTGATTAGGGTTAGAACTAAACTCTGCAGGAAAGAGGCCCTCCAGGACCCAATCTGAGGAACCCTGCTATAAACAAAGCATGGTTCAAATGAACCATGTTTATTTATGATTATCATGATAATTAATTGACAATTACCATCGCAAACCTGTTGGTAATAGATAGGTGCGGAAAGAGGAATTAAAAAAAAAATCAAATATCTCAAACATTAAAAGAAATCCTGCACACTATCGATACTTGCAGAAGATATATTTTTATCATCAACGTTTCCGTCTCATCACCTTTATCAGGCATATACACTGTCAGATTAATGATAAGCAAAACATGCAAGAATCATAAACTAATTCAAAAGACAATGGAAAAATTCTGTTGGTTTTTTTTAGAGAGAATGCTAACTTTTGGGTTAGCCTAATAAAGTATGGTTGCATCCGAAATCACATACTTCCCTACTATATAGTAGGCGAAAAATGTGACAAAAGAAGAAGGCTATGTCTGAATTCACATACTCATAAAAGAGTAGGTAGAAGTACCCGTATGACCTCCAGTGAGATTATGAAGTGTGCATATGATTACACTTTACTATCCCATGAGGCCACAGGAGAAGATTTATGAATGACAGTGAAGTGACATAACTGATGCTGGTAGGTCACATGATAATGACAACATGGCGGATGTAGTACGTCCAGATTACACTCATACTACACACACTGGAAAAAAAATGCTCTTCTTACTTAGTATTTTTGTCTTGTTTCCAGTCCAAATATCTAAAAAATCTTAAATCAAGATGCTTTTACTAAATAAGTAAAATGACCTCATTGCTAGATAATTTAACTTGTTTCAAGCAAAAACTCACTTCATTTAGATTTTATCTTTAAGAAAACAAGAAAAAACATCTCATTTTACTTATCTAGTAAATGCATCTTGATTTAAGAATTTTTAAATATTTAGACTAGAAACAAGACTAACATACTAAGTAAGAAAAAAATGTTTTGCAGTGCACATTCATACTGTATACATTTTTAGTGGTTGTAAAGTAATTCCTTATTCAAAATAAGCATCTACTCAAGAGTATGGTTTCGGATGCAGCCGGTCTCATCACTGCAGCACTCGTGCTAACTAAACTAAATAATTGCACTTACTTTCAACAGCTTACATTCTCTTGAATCAGAGAATGCAGGAAACATCCCTTCATACTTTTCAATGGCAAGCTTAGCTGTTACATGTCAGGAGCAACAACTGAATTAATCATGGCAGACTGGGAACAGCATATTCCTACAATGGCATTGGTGACTGAAAATGTTTGCTGCATGAATGCCACTAGGTGTCAGTGTAAGACAAGACACCTGCAATATCAGCCAGCTTAAAACGAGATAGTTCACCCAAAAAATCCAATCCTGTCATCATTTACTCACCCTCGAGTTGTTCCAACCTTGCAGGAATTTCTATGTGCGGATGAATATTGCATATATTGATAAGATTATATTTTGAAGAATATCGGTAACCAAATAGGCCTGAAGACCCAATAACTTCCATAGTATAATAATAAATAATACACTGTAAAAAAATATTTTTTTTAATAAAAAAAGTTACCTGGTTGCCTTAAAATTTTGAGTTTATTGAAATTAAAATTTTGAGTTAATATAGTGAAAAATTTTTGAGATTCGACAACCTTTATTAAAATATTATTAAAAGATTTTGTAAGCATATTGGGTAATTGTGTGTGTTTTATTTCTGATGAAGCAGTGAAACATGCCAAATAGTGCTATTTTCATGATTTATCAATTTTTTTAATCTGGTTCAGATACAATAATGTTTTGAGTTTCTATTTATTAAACAAATTTCCTTCATTGTATCAACTCAATTTTTTTATTTCAATAAACTTAAAATTTTAAGGCAACCAGGTTACTTACTTTTTAAAGTTAAACCAACAAAAAATGCCTAGGTTACGACTGTAACCTCGGTTCCCTGAGGAGGGAACTCATCGAATGACGTTTTGGGGAACGTCTTTACCAACACCACCATAACGAGAAGTGCCTGTCCCATGTGAAAGAAAGCACACTAGGATGGAAGCACTGACGACCCTGGGGTAGACCCTGTGTCCAAAGAGTAGAACCTCACAAATGTGTGCGGTGAGGACCAGCCTGCCGCTTCACAAATATCTTGCAGGGCCACCCCTGACATAAAGGCCTTAGATGCCGCCATACTCCTAGTAGAATGTGACCGGACCGCCAAAGGAGATGGCTGCCCGACCGACTCATAAGCAAATGAAATGGTCTCAACCACCCACTTGCTCATCCTTTGCTTTGAAGCCGAGGCCCCTTTGCTAGGGGCCCCAAAGCACACAAACAATTGCTCGGACTTACGCCAAAGGGCAGCTCTGTGGACATAAGCATCTAATGCCCTAACTGGTGTTGGAAACTCAGAAGTGAAGACCAGGAGAGCTTGGGTATATCTTTCGGGCAGGCGTTCCTCTTTATTGAGAAACACACTGTTGCTGCAGTCGTCCAAGTCTAATTTTAAACATTATACATTGTAATTTATCCACATTTCAGGGGGAGGGATTTACACAGTAGAGGAGGAGACAATCTAAACAAAGGAATGCACATGTTGTTTAGGTAAAAGGGACACACCCCATACATTTCCAGGTCACCAGTCCTAATCCTATCAGCATAACAGTGCCAATCAAACCACCAATCCAAATCCTATCAGCATAACAGTACCAATCAGACGAATAGATGCAAATGTGATCACTCTGACAATGTTGCTTATAGATCAGGAAGTGCATAAAGACAAAAGACTGATTAGCTTGATCTCCTTAGAATGTAGTCAACCTGAAACCTCCAAACTGTAAAGCATTATGTACATAACAAACTGTTAGTATACTATTACATTGGAACCTTGATATAACAATTTATAAATTTGTAATCCCACAGTCCCCCCTTTGAGAGTTCTAATAACTCTCACATAATACAAATTTAAACCTTTATAAGTCCATTCTATAGCTTATGTTTGTTAGCATAAGCCCCATCTTCAATTCATGTAACTTGAAAAAGTTACAGGCACATATCACTTGCTCTGTGTTGATTGTCTGTAGTGACGAGTGACATGCTGACACAGAAGTCTTTCTGGAATCTACACTTTGGGCGATGTCCATGATGATTAGTAGCAAGGCAATCTTGATCATGTTGATGGATGACTGAAGTTCCCGTAGGTGATTCTCTGCGTTGTGTTTTTATTTTTCTTTTTTATATGACCGTTGGCTTGGTAGTGGGTCTAGATGTCCTCTAGAAGTTGTGGCTTCATACACAGGTGAGGAGATCAGTGCGTATGGGTCTGAGGACAGCCATCAAGTGGTATCTGCACAGAGTGAGAAAGAAAACAAAAGACAGCAGAGCAATATTTGTTTTTTAAAAGACTGTAAACATTAGGGTTGTTTCCTCTGTTCAGTCTGAGTCTGCTATTGTGGTTCCTTCTTTCCCTATGTCTTAATTCCTGCGACACCTAAAGAACAGTGAGGAAAGGATGGACTAGTGGGTAGGGGAAAGCCTATGAGGGAATCTTCACCGCAGGATTGGCCCCCGATGCCTGTTGCATTCGGTTCTTTCCTGGGCTCCTCACTGGTCCGTGTGTCCTAACCTATCCCTGTCGGTGGAGGAACAACTTTACAGTGTGACACATGCGTCCAAGCTTTCCTTCCCTGACACAACACTGCAGCTGCTGTAATCAACATCACTTGATGTGGTCCATGCCACTTAGGCTCTAAGGGCTTGTTTTTTGAATGACTTTATCATCACCCACTGACCTGGGATGATCGTGTGTCCACCTTCTGGTGGCATCTGCCAACACGACTCAACTCTCTCTCTGGCACTCTGTACTGACTTTATGGGGTTATCAATGATTGAACCATCAACAAACAACTCCAATTCTGCATTCTCAAAGGGAGTTTCTGCTATTTCACTTGTAGCTGCGTATGTAAGTGTAATACAATCGTGAGTCATTTCTCCTTCATCCTCTAACAAAACTTCAGTCATTGCAGACATCATACATGAGGATGGGTTCGTGACAGGTGCACGCTGTAAATCAATGTTCGGGGCTGTGAGGGTTGTTAACCAATTTCCCCAACGAGAAGAGGTGACAGAGGTGACTTTTGCTTGATTCAATAGTGCGGACACTGCATGAGGGCATCTTACGTTTACAGTCTGTCCTAACACCATTCCTGATGAAGCCTGAAGGGCTGGATCATTGTTTAAACTTTCAGACAATTTAGTAGGAATTACTGTAATTTCTGCATCTGTATCAAGCAAAAAGTCAATCTCTTTCTTTTGTTTGCTACCGTTCACAAAAATGTTATTGTGATGGATTACAGGGGAAAGGTAGCTACTCACAGCCCCAACAATTAGTTTTTTGCCTGTTCATTTTGTGCTTTTAGAAGAGCCTGAGAAAGCTGTCCTAAAGTTTCAGTGTACCCTGGCGGAACTACTTCAGGATTGTAGGCGGGCTGAGAAGGAATAGAATTATGCATAGTATTTATTTTACTATCTCTCAACTTTTTCCTACACTCTTTCTGCCAGTGACCTGATTTTTCACAGTAGTTACATTTGCCTTCTCTCTTAGGCCTTCTGTTAACTTGATTTCTTGTGCTAAACTTAGCTGCTGCTACTCTTACTTTTGCCTTAACATCAGCATCTCTTTCCCATGTAGCTAACCTTTCTAGGTTACTTCTGAGAGTATTGTTAGACCAAGTTAGATCTAGGAATGGCAATGCTTTTCTGTACTCGGCTAAAAGACCATCTGACCAGACGCGAACAAAAGCTCCCTGGTCATCTAAAACACATTCAGAATCATCAACTATTCCACTGTAAGTTACAGCTGACTGACAAAATCTTTCAGTGTATTCGCTGACAGTTTCTTCTTTCCTTTGCACACAGTTAGTGATTTTGGACCAGTCTACTTTGGGTCCCATGATATTCTTTAGAATTTTCAAAACACCTTCTCTCATATCGCCTTTACTGACATGTCGTAGTTCAGAAGTAACAGCAGACTCAAAACTGTTGAATTCAGATTCAGTTAGAATTTGTGACATCAGCTGTGTGACTTCTGTTAACGACATGTCGTAGAGACGCATTTTGCATAACAATGTCCTTCTAAATTCAGAAAAATGTGTGCGTGCTGAGGGTAAGCTCTGGGATAATCTTTCTATGTCTTTAGGTGCTAGTCCTTTAGCTATAGTTTGTACTTGTTCAACAGAGTTATGAGGAACACTTTCAATCCCAGATCTTTTCCTTGCACCACATACCTTCACTGAATTGTCAGGCACATCAGTTACTGTTTGGATAGCTACATCTGTTTCAAACAAAGTTTGTAAGTCAGGATAAGTGTTATCAGTCTGACTAACTTCATTCACATCAGTTTTCTCTGCAGCTTTGTTGCGGTTCAATTTCTTTGTCAAAGATGCTACCCTAGCACTGAACTCTTTGTTCTGTTTCTCTAGCTCTGAGATACGCTGAGACTGTTGTCTAGCTAGCGCTAAACCAAATTCTCTATGACAACAAATAATGCCTTTCACATTGTTCTTGCGAATACATGCTCCTAAAACTTTTTTACATTCATCAATTGACCAAGTCTTGTCTGGATGGATCTCATATTTCTTTGTCAAGTACAATCTGACTGACTCAGTCACAATTGAGTCCATGTGCTCTCCTAACAATGACTTAAATTCACTATCTGACCACAAAGGCGTCGCAAGACCACCTTTTTCAATTGTGGAGAACAGTCTAGCATTCTTTCTAAACATGTTTCTTTGTAACCACACAATCAAAACACTAAAACTCTAGTTAACAGAGGGTATACTTGTTAACATAGATCAACTACTGTTAACCTTCCTTGGTAAAACAGAGGACAACACAAATATTAGCCTGCAATGCTAATCTTCCCTGCTGAAAAACAGAGGCTGAACAACTATTAGCTGGTGATGCTAATTCTTCCCTGTCTGGAACAGAGGCAAACCAATTCTTCCCTGCCTGAGAAACAGAGGCAAAACAATTCTTCCCTGCTTGAAACAGAGGCTTATAAACAATTCTTCCCTGCCTGAAACAGAGGCTTATAAACAATTCTTCCCTGCCTGAAACAGAGGCTTATAAACAATTCTTCCCTGCTTGAAACAGAGGCTTATAAACAATTCTTCCCTGCCTGAAACAGAGGCTTATAAACAATTCTTCCCTGCCGAAACAGAGGCTTACAAACAATTCTTCCCTGCCGAAACAAAGGCTTACAAACTATTAGCTTGTGATGCTAACCTTCCCTGCCTGGAAAACAGAGGATAACTTTCATCTCTAAAACACATTTTTTAGAGGATAACTTAGTTAATCAAACCCTACAGCTGTCTGATAACTCTTCTCTGGCTGTGCAGAGGATAACAAATTTGTACTGGTCTTAATGGTTCTTTTGGATAGAGTGACTCACCAACCCTTGGTTGTACAGAACAATTCAGCTGGATTCAGTCTGGAACGAAGTCAGAATCTTTGTTGAGCTGGATTCAGTCTGGAACAAAGTCAGAATCTTTGCTGAGCTGGATTCAGTCTGGAACGAAGTCAGAATCTTTGCTGAGCTGGATTCAGTCTGGAACGTGGTCAGAATCTTTGTTGAGCTGGATTCAGGTGGAACGAAGTCAGAATCTTTGTTGAGCTGGATTCAGGTGAGGATCTCTATCCGGGTCACGGCACCAAAACGGTTGGAAACTCAGAAGTGAAGACCAGGAGAGCTTGGGTATATCTTTCGGGCAGGCGTTCCTCTTTATTGAGAAACACACTGTTGCTGCAGTCGTCCAAGTCTAATTTTAAACATTATACATTGTAATTTATCCACATTTCAGGGGGAGGGATTTACACAGTAGAGGAGGAGACAATCTAAACAAAGGAATGGACATGTTGTTTAGGTAAAAGGGACACACCCCATACATTTCCAGGTCACCAGTCCTAATCCTATCAGCATAACAGTGCCAATCAAACCACCAATCCAAATCCTATCAGCATAACAGTACCAATCAGACGAATAGATGCAAATGTGATCACTCTGACAATGTTGCTTATAGATCAGGAAGTGCATAAAGACAAAAGACTGATTAGCTTGATCTCCTTAGAATGTAGTCAACCTGAAACCTCCAAACTGTAAAGCATTATGTACATAACAAACTGTTAGTATACTATTACATTGGAACCTTGATATAACAATTTATAAATTTGTAATCCCACACTGGGCAGAGCAAATTACTTTTCTCCTGATCCGAGTTGATGAAAGGTGGAGGACAGAAGGTCTGCAGCACAATGGATCTAGCTATGTTAGTAGGCACCTTAGGGATGTAACCCGGCCTAGGGTGAAGGAAGGCCTTAGCCATACCTGGTGCAAACACAAAGCACGAGGGAGCCACAGAAAGAGTCTGAAGATCTCAAATTCTCTTTAAAGATGAGATAGCAAGGAGGAACAAGGCGTTTAAGGTTAAAAACTTGTCATGAACCTCCTCAAGGGGCTCAAATGGGGCCTGGCACAAGCCCTGCAGGACCGTGGCCAAGTCCCACGACGGCACCCTAGTGCAAACTACAGGCCTAAGCCTCAAAGTACCACGAAGGAAACGAGACACCATGGGGTCTTTACCCACAGTCATACCACCCAACGGGCTGTGGTGAGCACCAATGGCTGCTACATAAACCTTAAGGGTCGACGGGGATAACCCTGCAGTGAACCGATCCTGCAGGAAGTCCAGCACTGTACCAACTGGGCAGTGTACCGGACCCTGCTGGCAACTATGACACCATGATGTGAAAACCTTCCACTTCAGGTTGTAAAGTTTCCTAGTGGATGGAGCTCTGGAATGCAGAATGGTCTGTACAACATCAGTTGAGAGAACTGAACTCACAAGCTGGGCCCCTTCAGAGGCCAAGCCCACAGGTTCCACAACTCGGGCCGGGGGTGTAAGATGGCACCCCCTGCTTGAGACAGAAGGTCCCTCCTGACAGTTAACTGTAGTGGCGAACCCACAAGGAGAGACACTAAGTCTAAGACCATACTCTGCCCGGCCAGCACGGGGCTATTAGAACGATTTGCACTTGGTTCCTCCGAACTATATCCAAAACTCCTGGGAGCAGAGCCACAGGAGGAAACGCGTACAGATGTAGCCTCGGCCATATCTGTACCATAGCATCCAACCCTAACAGGGCTGGATGTGAGAGGGAGAACCAAAGTGGACAGTGTGTTGTCTCTTGAGATGCAAACAGATCCACTTGTGCCTGTCCGAACACTCTCCAAATCTTTTCCACCACCTCGGGGTGGAGCCTCCATTCTCCTGGCCTCAACCCCTGTCTTGACAGCATGTCTGCTCCCGTATTCTGGGTCCCAGGGATAAAGGCTGCTCTGAAAGAAAGAAACTTCCCCTGGGACCATAAGAGGATCTGGTGTGACAGTTTGCACAACCGTCGAGAGCGCAGACCCCCTTGGTGATTTATATAAGCGACCACCGATGTGTTGTCTGACCAGACTAACACATGATGTCCCTTGAGGTCTGTGAGGAAGTACTTGAGGGCCAGAAATACTGCCATCAAAGACCTTGAGCTCTTGGGGATATCCCTAAGGGGATATCTCACATGAGATATGCTCATGTGTCATGTTCGCTTGTTTGTCCATTTGCGATCGTGTTGTCACTCACTTCAACTATGATAAAAACCCCAGTGTAGTGGACAGCACATTCCAGGGCCCAGTTTATGGCCGGGCCCCTCTTTGCCCGTAACAGTGGACAAAGGTTTGCTCCATTTTGATTGGATCCTGTTGGACTAGCACAAACAAAATGTCCAACGGCATCAGATAAAGATGCTTGGACAACATCCAGACACCTCTTTGAGGGCAAGAAGAAGACCTCTAGTACCAAGCCCAGGAAGGACAGGACTTCTCATTGGTCCACATGCAGTTTCTGCCCTTCACCCACCTAGAGACTGATCCTTAATGTCCTGGTTTGTGACGGCCAAAAACATTCCTACTACACATATAAACTACACATATCCAGAGAAATAAGTATTCTCAGTGACAGCTGATGCCGCAACACTGGAATGGAGAAACGCCAAATTGCAATCTCCTCCTATTCGGAAAAGGATAAAGGTACCTTTTCAATACAAACACCTTGTTCTGAGTCTGTCCGCCGAGGATTAGACTGTGACAGAGCAACCAAGTTCTGAGTCTTCCCATCCGAGAGACAAACATTTGCAACAAGGTTAAGCTCAGGATAGCAAACCTTCACTTAAAGGTTCCTTCATCTGCGTGTTCCAGATTAAGGACCTTCTGCATCTACTTCAGGGCCTCATCTCCGTGTTCCAGATTTTAGGACCCTTTGGTGCCCCAGGAGATCAGCATCCCACAGATCTTCATGTTCAAGGCTGTTGATACGGATTCCAGCTCCTTTCTTCATTGCACTGACTCCCAGCAAAACCAGTGGAAGAAGTCATCACCATCGGACTGCTTACTCAACCACATGGAACGTAAATATCACTTAACCAAACCTCTTTCCAGAGACCTTGGCATTGTTGTATATTATCAGTATATGATTTTCTAATTTACATTACAAGTAATATAACTGATGCTAGTTAATAACAAATAATCTTTCGTTTATTTGTTTGATACATAATAAGGTTCTTCACCTTAATTTCAGAGAAACAACGGCAACCTTTACTACGGCTCGAGTAACAGCTCGAGTGACAACTGCACCGACGTGGACGATCTCTTCAAGAGGTACTACCTGCCCGCCATACATGGTGCACTTATGCATGGTGCATCGTGGAAGTTGTGGGTAACATCACCGCTCTGCTGGTCTACGTGCTCAAAGTTCGTCCCTGGAAGAGCAGCACCATCATCATGGTGAACGTCGTCATCACTGACCTTCTCTTCATGGTCAGCTTGCCCTTCTTGACCTACTACTACGTCCTCAACGACTTGTGGATGCTGGGGATTGTCACGTGCCGCTTTGCACGCTTCATCTACCACTTCAACCTGTACGGCAGCATCCTCTTCCTCACCTGTCTGGCCATCTTCCGGTACGTGGAGATCGTGTATCCGTTGCGCATTAACAACTTCAAGCAGAAACGATGGGGTGTGTTGGCTTGTGCCTTGGTTTGGGCCGTGACGAGTTAAGTCCAATTTTTAACTTGTTTGACCTGGTTGAAATTAACAACAAGACATACTGCTTGGACTTTGCGAGCAACAAGACAGCAATCACCTGGCCGTATAGTTGGGCATTGACCGTACTGGGATATTTGCTTCCTCTGGTCGTGGTCTGTCTTTGCTATTGGCGCATCATTAAAGAACTAAAGAAGGGTCCTCTGTTGACGAAACGGGTTAAAGCGAGGCGACTCATCGTGTTGATATTGACGTGCTTCGGGGTTTGTTTTCTTCCCTTTCACGTGTTACGAGCTCTGAGAATCTACACGAGAATCACTCCAGAAACCAACTGCATGCTGGACCGCTGCGCTCACGCCGCCTACATTATCTCGAGGCCGATCGCTGTACTCAACATAATTTTCAACTTGCCGCTCTACACGTTGTCTGGGGACTTAAAGAAGGCCTTCATGGATCTGTTCAAATGTGGTCAGCTCATGTCGAGGACTGAGGGGGCTGAGAATGGGCTGAGATCAATAAACCCACGAGCAACATCACAAATGAGCAAAGCAGCTGAGACTCAATGCCGCTATGAAATAGCCAATATATGAAGGGAAACATTGTCATCATTTACTCACTCTCTTGTCATTCCAAACCTGTATGCCTTTCTTACTTTTGTGTAATATAAAAGTTGATATTTTATAAATGAAACCTTTATACTGTATAACTTCCTGTAATATTAAGCAGTGTTCTTGTAGGACCAGAACAATAAAATAAAACCTCTTTAATCATAATATAATCACTTGAATGTACAGCCTCAGGTGGTTTCATACTTTGCATACAGGGCTTGTCATTATCCGCCAAAAGCATCCAAAGCGATTTACATTGCACTTATTATGTTTAGATGCATTTTGGCCATAGAAATGCATTATTCTTTGCTGTACTGCAGCCCTACACACAATACCAGCTGCACTTTCTCCTCTCATCTCTCCTTATAGAACCAAACAATGATGCAAATCTGTTCTCTGTAAAGATGATATTGCATTGTTCCTGTATCTATGTTTTGTGGCAGCTGTTTATTACGTGCTTGCTTTCCTTCATACATTTTTATTTTATGATGATGGGGTAATGTAATTTGTTTGTAATGGAAGATAAACAGCAGTAGAAGTGCTTTAAATTATATTTGCATTGTGTACTTTCTTGGTATGTATAGTAGTACTACATTCAAATCAGAGAAAACTATGTTTGAATAATATCAGCATGGCACAATTGACTCTGCAGAGCGAAACTCAAGCTTCTCAACAAACAAACGGTTGCTATTTTATGCAGAACAGTTTTACTTTCAATTGATAGTCTTTGTTTTATATAACCTGCCGGAACAGGCTCATTGACACGGTCTGAATGAAGTAACTAGTAAAACAAATTCATCAGAAATGCCGCTCTTACATAACAGCGTTCCACCGCACGCCTCCAGCTGATGTTTAGATGGATTGATTTCCACTAAAGGAAGAGGAAACCTCCATCAAATACTATTGAGATGCAATTCAGGGAATGTTTATGAGATTTGTGTCATAATTCATACCTCATACAGCAAGTCTTAAAATGTTTAGCATGTTATTGTGTTTTGAAACTTTTTTTCTAATTCGCTCCAAATCAAATGAAGTTCCTTTACCGACTTCACCGTGTATTAAATATCTCATGAATCAGCTCAGATTTCATCTGTTATTCACACATGAGGAAATGCCTCTCATTCACTGGACGAAAAGGAAGAAGCAGCTTCTGCATATTGTAAATAGACAGTTCTTTAGTCTCCAACATGTTTTTAATAAACACTTCCTGGTTAACTGTATGAACTATTACGCAGAGGTCTAAAAATAAATCCTGTTTGACATTTGTGCTGGCTACTGTAGGGCACCATATCGACTTAAGAATTTGCTGATTTTCTATCAGAGTTAGTACTAGCTGCAGATAAAGTCCTAATTGTTGGTTATGTTAATATCCATGTAGATAATGAAAAGATGCATTAGGATTGGCATTTAGAGGCATTCTGAATGCTATTGGAGTTAGAAAACATGTATCAGGATCCACTCATTGTCGTAATCATACTTTAGAGCTAATATTGTCACATGGAACCATTGTTGATGCCGTTGAAATTTTGCAGCAGAGCTAAAAAAAAAAAACTCATCTTAGATCAATTCTCCTGTATACTCGATTTAGCCAAGGCAACTTCCTGTTACAAATATGGTAGGACTACAGAATCTTAGCACTTCATTTGATACAATCGACCACAACATTCTTTTAAATAGACTCGAAAATGATGTTGGCATTAGTGGAATTGCATTGGCATAGTTTAAATCATACCCATCTGACCGTTATCAGTTTGTAGCAGTAAAAGATAATATTGATCACAAGTTCAGTCCGGAGTCCCACAAGGCTCAGTGTTAGGACCGTTGCTCTTCACCCTGTACATGCTACGGTTGGGAGATATCATTAGGAAGCATGCTGTACGTTTTCACTGTTATGCTGATGATACTCAGCTCTATATTTGACTAGGTATTTCCTACTACTTCATTATGAAAAAGCTGAGTTTCTAATTATTGGACCAAAAACCTCTGCACATAATAACCCAGAATACTGTCTAACAATTGATGTCTGCTCGGTCCCTATATTGGTATATGCACCAAACTGTCCTGTAAGTTAAAAAAAATCATGCAGCAAGAGTCAGTGTTTCAAGAACCACTACGCACAGACCAGTGATGTGCAGGTCAATGTATAAACAACCTGCACCCAACCCTACTAACCCGCACACAACTCGAACCGCAAAAAAAAAAAAAAATAGAAAGAAATTTTGAACCTGACCTGCTTCCTGACCCACATTTTTTAAAAGTTGTAAATGCTCATTGTAGCATCAATTTATACATCTATTTCGTTTCATTTTCTTAACAATTAAGATGCTGCATTTGTTTATCTAGTCTAAATGTGCGACACTCCCCCGACTTTCCCAACAAAACTCCCGCCCCCTCTCAGAAAATACATATAACTGACATTACTGAGCTATATGTGTTTAAAAGTAGCCTATTAAAATGGTACAATGGCATTGCTCAGTTCAACGTGTCGGGAAATCGCCAATCGGGCATTTTGTCCTGCATCAGGAAAGAGGTTGAAGGCCTAAAAGCAAAAGTAGTCCAAGGCACTCGATGGGTGTATTGAGAAAGTTAAAAAGCCTTTATTTTTTCATGGCTTAAACATTTAAAAAATTGGTGACAGGTACACCTACGCGTTGCGGCTTTACATGCCTTCGTCAGGGTGTGTATAACAAACAACATCTCAAGCTCATTTCTAACCAGCCATTAATTGATCTAATTACAGACACCTGGTCATTCAGTGTGTGTGTGTGTGTGTGTGTGTGTGTGTGTGTGTGTGTGTGTGTGTGTGTGTGTGTGTGTGTGTGTGAGAGAGAGAGAGAGAGAGAGAGAGAGAGAGAGAGAGACAGAGCAAGAGAGACAGAGAGAGAGAAAAAACTTATATATATATATATATATATATACACACATACACACACACATACACATATATACACATATACATATATATATATATATACATATACACACACACACACACACACACACACACATTTAAATGAAAAATAAATAAATAAATAAATAAACAAAAAATACACACAATATTGTATATATTCCACAATAACATTAGGTAATACAGCAATACATAAATCAAGTAATTCATATATTTAAGTTCAATGTAATTCAAAAACGTTCAATAATATTACTAGAAATGACTAAATTATATTACAAAAATGGTACAAAATCTAGCTCTCCGTTTAAGCCTGGAAATGTAGTTGCTTTTAGTGCATAGATCCAGAAAGACTCTCTTTTTAAAAGCCTGTTAACTCTATCTCCTCCTCTTATTGATTTAGGAATATGCTCAATGCCAACTATTTTCAGTGTACTTGGGCTACCATGATTTGTATCTCTATAATGTATAGCCATAGGGTACAGAGGGTTACAGACTCGAATAGCATTTTTGTGTTCTGATAATCTTGTCTTTAATTTTCTTGTAGTCATCCCTATGTAAAAGCAGCCACATGGACACTCCAACCTATACACCACGAATGAAGTATTGCAATTAATAAATGATCTAATTTTGATTTCTAAGTCTGAGGTCACATCTCCAAATGTATTAGTCTTAATCATATTATCACAGTGATTACAGTTGCCACACCTGTAATTTCCTGTACTCAAACTTAGCCAGGTGTTTGATTTCTTGGAGGGAAGATGGCTTCTTACTATTTTATCTTTAATCGTGGGTGCTTTCCGGAATGCAATAGAAGGAGATTCAGGCATGACTTCTCTTAGATAAGGATCACTCATAAATATTTCCCAGTTACTTTTTATAATTTTCTCAATTCTGTTGGCCTCTGTACTATACTGTGTCACGAAATATACTGAATTATCAGGATCTTGTGATTCACGTTTTTGTCGTAATAGCTCATCTCTACTAATGTTTCTCTCTTTATTGTATGCTCTGTTAATCACAGTATTTTTATACCCTCGTTCCCTAAATCTTTGACTCATATCTTGTGCCTTGATGTTAAAGTCTTCTTCCTTATCACATATTCTTTTCAACCTCTGGAACTGGCCAACAGGAATATTCTCAGTCATCCATAAAGGGTGAAAGCTGTCTGCTCTTAATATGGTATTTCTGTCCGTTTCTTTCCTAAAAATGGTGGTATGCAACACTCCATTAATTTCTTTAACGATTTTTATGTCCAAAAAATTAATCTGAGTGTGTGAAAAATCTAGACTCAACTTCAGATTTACGTTGGTATTATTTAAATATGCGTGAAAAGCTAGCAGATCTACTTCAGACCCTGTCCATATCAATATAATGTCATCTATATATCTACCCCACCATTTCACATACTTTAAATATGGATTTAAGTCAGAAAATACAATTTTTTTTTCCCAATATCCCAAAAATAGATTTGCATAATTTGGGGCAAAGCAGGCACCCGTAGCTGTACCTTTAATTTGTTTATAGAATTCATCTTGAAACAAGAAAATATTGTTATTCAATGTCCATTCTGCTAATTGCACAATAAAACATGTAGGTGTCCTTTCAGTAGATGATCTCATATCCAAATAGTATAGTAATAGTAGAGGTTGAAGGCCTAAAAGGTGCTGTTGGTGGCCTAAAACAGAAGATAAGCCTACTTACTTTTAGATTTCCTTGCGCTGTGTAGAAATAATATTGAATTAACTGTCCCTGGGTTGAGATGATTTCTTCACGTTCAGCTCCAACACGACCTGCGGAGCTGAACGTGCGTCACTGGCTGCACTTTATACTGGAACACAGAGGATCGTCCTTGCCAATGTATTTCATAGTAAATCGTGTCTAGTAGGCCACTATATAACTTACAAAGGTTTAATTGGCATCTTTATTTCAAATGACCCGACTGACCGCGACCCGAATATCCTTAAAAATATGTTTGGATGACTCGTAACCACGGGTGACCGCTGACACCCGCTCATTTTGGATCAACCCGCACATTACTGGCACGGGTTTCAACTGTCGCATTCCTTGTGTCAAGCCACTCTTGAACAACAGACAGCATCAGAAGTGTCTCGCTGCATGGGCTAATTAAAAAAAAAGGACTGCTGAGTGGTCCTAAGTAATGTTCTCTGATGAAAATAAATGTGTATTTCCTTTGGAAACCAAACCATAGTCTGGAGGAAGAGAGGAGAGGCACAAAGTCCATGGTCAACGCAGCCGTTTGCCAGGAAGTTTTAGAGCCATTCATGCTTCCTGCTGCTGAACAACTTTACGGAGATGCAGTTTTCATTTTCCAACAGGACTTGGCACCTGCACAGTGCCAGAGTCCTGTTCTGTTCTGGCTAACTTATTTTAATTATAATTATTCATAAGTATGTAGTGTCATAACTACATCTCTGACATTTATAACAAACGAAACAGTTTGAAAATTGGTGGAAAATTGAGCAAGTTATGGTTATTTAAATGTACATGCACCATTAAAACGCACTGTTACGAGTGAGCGAGCTGCCTGTGACAAGATGTCCGCCAGTTGCGGACGGCGACCTCCATTGGCCAACAGCGCGCATGAGACATCTAGCCTTTATCATGGATATCTATGCCAACGCCACCCACTCACAGGGCACACCTGCTACTCATCATCACCTCAGGCCATGTCCACACTAATACGTTTTCATTTGAAAACGTATATTTTTCTCTCTGTTTTGGCCTTCCGTCCACACTGAGACAGCGTTTTAATTCAATGAAAACGTATCGTTTTGAAAACGCTCTCCAAAGTGGATACATTTGAAAACGCCTTCTTCGCGTCGTAGTGTGGACTGTGAAAACAGAGGCTTTTTAATATGATGACGCATTTTTAGCCATGTGATGCAGTCATATGACCAATTCACGCCATATTTATTTTGGCACGTCTCCCAGTCTACATTTTCACTTGCTTTTAGCACTTTATATTCATGTGTTACTCGCAGCAACAACTCCACCTCAATGTCGACCCATTTAAAAAACTCAGTGCCTTTTCTCGACATTGCCACAAAATTTCAAAGAGTAAATAAACGAGTAGCGGTAATGACGCAAGTCAAAGCGTCTTGGATTTGCACATGCGCAGTACGGGGATGTAAGCGTTTTCAGACGTTTCAGTGCAGATCAACATTTTTTGGAAAACGATTGAAAATGATAGTGTGGATGCGGAGCGTTTTTAGACGAAAACTCAGTTTTTTAATTTATCCGGATTAGTGTAGACGTTGCCTCAATCACCACCAGCACAAAAGACACACACACACACTATCAGTCACTGTCCGGTCTCATCTAGAGAAGGTACTAACGCTCTCTGTTTTACCTCAGGACTCCGGCGAAGATATCTATTGATCTCCAACGTCTCTTGTCAAGTCTCCCTGTGTTTCTAGTCCAGTGTGTGTGTGTCCAACAAACTCTCCAGCGTTTCCCATTCCCTCACAAAGACATCCTGCTCACCTGCACTTCACCCCATTATACTCTCTGGTGCTCAATAAACTCTGCTAACTAACATCTTTGTTTCTGCAGTCTCTGTACCGGTGACACTAATATTAGTCTCTGAGTTTATCCCGTGGTTTACAGTAGTCTGTCGGATCCAGATCAGTTGGTTGACCTGCGCCTAAACACGACCACACGACAGCTCTAAAGTGTTAGCAGAGACTGTCAACTGGACTCTCCCCTGTAAATGCCTCCTTCACTTCACCTCTGTACAGATAAAAACGTTATTGTAATTATCGTAAAAGACTAAAAACACGCTATTCGCAGTGCTATGCATGCAGTAATTTGGCATTTTGTATAGAAAAAATATGCGCCTGACGCGCTTGCCTACACTAAACACGTAATGCTTGCATGCCGTCGCCGTTCTCACTGATTCACTTTTTATTTTTTTACTTTACAAAGATGATAACGGTATAGTTTCAAACCTATTTCAAAAACTCAAGGTTTGCGTTCTCTAGATGCCGAACTATTGTCTCGCCCACATTCTTTCTAAAACTTATTACACCAGTTTCAGTCCCAAGGAGATCTCAGCTCAAGAAAAAAGTTCCAGCTAAAGTAAGTTTTTGATCAAATAATTTCCTGTTTCCTATTCCACTATACCTGTGGCTCTAAATCCCGCCCATACGCTCGTGTGTTGACAGGTCATATTGCCTGTGTGTTTTGAAGTGACATGAATGAATGCAAATGAATGTGATAGAGACTCGCCAGGAATTGTTCATCAGAAGAGGAAGGATCAGCTCAGGCATTTAAACTCTTTCCATGATCACCACAGTCCGTTTCTCTGAGGAACCAGCGGTTGGATGAGTGGCATCAGCTTCAACTGTAAGTATTCACCTCTTCTAAAAACAGATTGTTATTACAGTAGCTCTTCTAGTATTATTGCATCTCACTAAACATATCCTTTAAACAATACATATTTTAAGAAGGTATTTTCAGAGATTATACTTCAAATGATCACTGTGAAAACTGCCACAATTTAGGCATCAATTTAAAATTTTGTTGATCACTTCGCGTTGGTTGGTTCTTTGCCGCCACTTTAAAATGGTTTCATGCCCAGCTAGCCGTGGGTTATCACTTATACCATGACCATTTGCCATCTTTGGAAACTTAAAGCTGTTATTGATGTTTGCAGCTGAATTTGAAGTTATTTATGTTTTAATTATTTAGTGTTGTGTTTTGTGAATTGATGTTGTGTTTTGGTGTATCTTATGATCGCCAGTTGCTGAATAGAAGAAAATGCCTTTTTTTTAATGTCTCACAGCAAACAACAAGCTAAACACTACAAAATGGTTGGCAAGAATGTTATTCATCTGATGGTTTTAAAATTCTGTCTTCTTTTAACATTATCTAGTCATCCGAAATGAGTTTGCAGCAGAAGTCACGAGAGCAAAATGTTATTTTATATTTCTGTTATTTTATATTAGGTTGATTAACTTAGTAAAATGCATTTAATAAATGTGACTGAAAACATGTATTGATGTGACTATTGGATATAAAATAAACAATATTAATGCCACGATTTATGGGAGCCGGTGGCTGGTAACTTACACGTTCACACTTGGATACGTAGATAATTTACATTTTAGTGCTGTCAATATGTCAATATTGTACATTTTAGTGCTGTTAATAAGTCAGTATTGTACGTTTTATTGTGTGTGAAAACGTTAGTAAATGTACGTGTAGTAGAATCACACTTTACGTTAAAATACTCACGTATTTTCATGAGATCACGTTGCTCATCTGCTTGACAGGCTGAAAATTTGGTTGGGTCTTTCTGGAGCTGTACTTAATTGGTTTTGGTCTTATTTAATGAATCGTGCCCAGTTCGTTGGTTAGGGTAACTACAAAACTGATACCGTGCCTGTTCGACAGGGAGTTCCTCAGGGTTCAGTATTGGGTCCAATTTTATTTAACATTTATATGCTTCCGCTTGGGCAGATCATCAGGAAATATGGTCTTGGGTACTGCTATGCGGAGGATACACAGATTTACATCAACACTAGTCCTGATGTCCATTGCTCATTAATAGCTTTGCGTAGCTGTCTAGCAGAGATCAGTATCTGGATGCAGAATAACTTCCTGAACGGCTGAACGGCTCCAGAACTGAATTGATGCAGATTGGTAAAGTGGCAGCTACTCTTAAGGCCGAGCAGATCCGTTTGATTGTTGATTTCTGCATGGTAATCCCTACTTCACAAGTGTGAAATCTTGGTGTGATTTTTGATCCACAATTAACATTTGAAGCACACATAAAACACATCTCTAAAACTGCATATTTCCACCTGAGAAACATAGCTCGACTAAGACCTTCTCTCGCTTTTGCAGAAACTGAAAGGCTTATACATGCCTTCATTACAACTAGGCTAGATTACTGTAATGCCTTTCTCTCTGGTCTTCCAGATAAATCGTTGAGCAAGCTTCAGTATTCTGCCGCTCGTCTGCTCACTCGTACTTCTCCTCGTGAGCACACTACACTGGTTCTTCACAATTGCACTGGCTTCCCATAAATGCGAGAATTGATTTTAAAATTCTTATTTTAACATACAAACATACAATTTTAACTTCATGGGACTGCACATGAGTATCTTTGTGATCTCACCAGTCCTTACTTCATCAGCCTTCATGTAAGCTAAAGACCATGACGGAAAGAGCCTTTTCATACAAAGCCCTCAAGCTATGGAATGTGCTTCCTCTGCTCATCAGAAATGCACCAACATTGGGTCATTTTAAAAAGATAATTAAGACACATTTATTTAAGCCTTTTTTTATCTAATTATTTGTTTTATTGCTTTTGTTGTTTTGCTCTTTTTACTGTAGCGCTTTGGGTTTAAGAAAAGCGCATTATAAATAAAGTGTATTATTATTACTAATATTAATATTACCTTTTCTTCAATGACATCTTCAACAACTATTTTAACTGAGTAAACTGACTAAAATGACCTGATTCCAAATAGACTTTGCTATCCAGAAATGAAACAGAGTAGGTGTCAATTTCCATGTAATATTTTGAATATTGTTTAAAAATAGAATGAAGTCATCGAAACTTTCGTCCTGTATCGGGGTTCCTGCGAGTGTTTTGATGACTTCATTCTACTGTTAAACAATATGGTTAATATGATGAGTGAAAATGGGGTTAACAAGAAGGTTCCTGAGTAAAAATCAGGGAATCGTGATTAAAATGGATGTTATGAACGTGTTTGATTGTATGTAGGCTGTAAAATGAAGAATGTTTTATTTTTATATCAGACCATTATTGTGGATCTGACCATTTTATTTTATCTTTTTTTATTATTATTATTATTATTTATTATTATCTTTACAACTGTTTTAACTGCTTGTTTTTAATTTTTTATTCGTCCATATGGTATTCCTTTTTCTCATGCATTTGTTACCACTGTTTTAATTCATTTCTATGTAAAGCACTTTGAATTGCCATTGGATATGAAATGTGCTATACAAATAAACTTGCCTTGCCTTAACAATAGCTGCATTTCCATTGCACTTAAAATTGCACAAATTAAAAATACACACAATGGAAACACATCAAGCCATGGATTGAAAGAGGGCCTTTTAAACCCGAAGAAGTTACTTGGATTATTTTTTTTCTATAAATACAAATTTGAAACTCAACCAAAGAGCACCTTCTGGGATTACTTCCAGCAAGCAGCCCTCAAGATGTTTCCATTAATAGGAAAAAAATTAGTTTTAGTTGCAAAAGATTGGTTAATGGAAAGGATGAAATTTCGAAATATTGTTCACATTTTTTTAAATCTGTAATGCATACCAGGGTAATGTGGATACTTTTCTTCTTTCATTGCAACTCGTTGGATAGATCAGTTCATCATATTGCTGAGGTAATCAATGCCAATCAGTTAAGCACATCTACTTTGCATGATTTGTCTCTTTAACAATGTTTTATATTTTCCTTCTGCAAGATCAACCATGGCGAGCAACCTTTACTACGGCACAAGTAACAACTCGAGTGACAACTGCACCAATGTGGACGATCTCGTCAAGCGCTTCTTCCTGCCCTACACATACGGTGCGCTCTTCATCGTGGGAGTTGTGGGTAACATCACCGCTCTGCTGGTCTACGTGCTCAAAGTTCGTCCCTGGAAGAGCAGCACCATCATCATGGTGAACCTCGTCATCACTGACCTTCTCTTCATGGTCAGCTTACCCTTCTTGACCTACTACTACGTCCTCAACGACTCGTGGACGCTGGGGGACGTCATGTGCCGCTTTACGCGCTTCATCTACCACTTCAACCTGTACGGCAGCATCCTCTTCCTCACCTGTCTGGCCATCTTCCGGTACGTGGCGATCGTGCATCCGTTGCGCATGAACCACATCAAGCAGAAGCGATGGGGTGTGTTGGCTTGCATCTTGGTCTGGGCCGTGACGTTGGCTGAGTTAAGTCCAATTTTTAACCTCTTTGACCTGGTTGAAATGAACAACAAGACATACTGCTTGGACTTTGCAAGCAGCAAGACCTTTATTACCTGGCCGTATAGTTGGGCATTGACCGTACTGGGATATTTGCTTCCTTTGGTCGTGGTCTGTCTTTGCTATTGGCGCATCATTAAAGAACTAAAGAAGGGTCCTCATATGGGGAGCACGAAACGGGTTAAAGCGAGGCGTCTCATCGTGTTGATATTGACGTGCTTCGTGGTTTGTTTTCTTCCCTTTCACGTGTTACGAGCTCTGAGAATATACACGAAACTCACTCCAGAAACCAACTGCATGCTGGACCGCTGCGCTCACGCCGCCTACATTATCTCGAGGCCGATCGCTGTACTCAACATCATTTTCAACTTGCCGCTCTACACGTTGTCTGGGGACTTTAAGAAGGCCTTCATGGATCTGTTCAAATGTGGTCAGCTCATGTCGAAGACTAAGGGGATCATTAAAGTGGCTGTGATCAACAAACCCACGAGCAACATCACATATGAGCAAAGCAGCTGAGACTCAAGCCTTACGAGCCAGAGTCAATGTCACTGTGAAATAGCCAATATATTTATAATATAAATAGCATTTATTTATTTATGAAGAGAAAGTTGAACAGTGACTGTGGGTCACTTTTTAGGTTTTATCATGAATATTTGTCCAATAAATCGTAATAAGCTCTGTGCTTTGATATTTTTGATATGAAGGTAATGTCATTTATTTCTTATTCAAGTTTAACAGCAGTAGAAGTTCTTAAAATTACATTTGCATGGTTTATCTTTTTGGTTTATTCAACATTCAAATCAGAGGAAGATGTAACTGTATTTGAATAATATCTGCATGGCACAATTCGCTTCTCGACAAACAAACTGTTGCTATTTTATGCAGAAAATGTTTACTTTTTAATTGATAATCTGTTTTATATAATCTTCCAGAACAGGCTCATTCACACGGTCTGAATGAAGTAACTATTTAAACAAATTCATCAGAAAAGCCACTCTTGTATAACAGCGTTCCACTGCACGCCTCCATCAAACAATATTGAGATGAAAATCAGGGTGTGTTTTAGAGATTTGTCACTATATATATATATATATATATATATATATATATATATATATATATATATAATTTTTTATTTTTTTTAAACCAATTTAGTAGAAGGAATTATGTAATAAAATCAAATGAGATGAAGTTCTGAAGTACCGACTTTTCCATGTATTAAATATCTGTTCTTCGCACATAAGGAAATGTCTCTCATTTACTGGACAAGAAGGAAGCAGCTTCTACATATTTATTATAAATAAACAACTGTTTAGTCTCCAAGGTGATACAATCTAAGAAAAAAATAAAACGGGATTTCCCAAGCTTCCCGGTTAACTGTATTAGCAGTTCACATCAGTGACATGAAATCACGTGGTGTTTTTCTAGATCTGCTGTGCAGATTGCAGTTAAGAGTTTGATGGTTTGAGTCGAGTGGATTGTTGTAAACGTTTGCTGGTTAGAGCTGGTTTAAGCTGGTTCTGAGCTGGAGCTAATTTCTTAAACCAGCTCAATCCAGCTGCCATGCTTCAAAATGTACAGCATATGCTGTTTTTTTCAACAGGGCAGATTTTTGAAGACTCTCCATTTGCTCTTACTTTTATCTCAGAGGTTTTCAGTCTGCCTGAGTGGATTGTGTTTGTAGCTCTGTAGCTTTGTATTTAAACTCTATTTTCTATCTTTTTTTCTGTTTGTATTGCTAAAAATATCTTCTATCAACACAGTATATTTGATACTATCTAATGCCATCCATGCTTACTGTCTTTTTCTCTTGTGCATTCGCGCTTTTTACGAATCCAAACAAGTAGTGAGTTGGATTAGTCAGCAAACATGGTCAATTATGTCATCTTTTAACGTTATTGTCACTTACACTGCCTACAATTAGCTAATGCTAACTGTAAATTCTCTCAGGTTATTATTCATGTTGGCACTAATGATGTCCGACTTTGCCACCCGGAGATCACTAAAATTAATATTAAAGATGTGAGTGAACTCGCAACGGTGAGGTTAGACAGTGTAATTTGCTCCGTTCCCCTTCCTGTTCGATGGAATAATGAGATCCAGCAGATTGTCCTCACTCAATGACTGGCTGTCTAAGTGTTGTTCACAGAATAACATAAGGTTCATAGACAATTGGAAAAGTTTTTTGGGTGGACCTGACCTGTTAATAGCACAGAGGCAGAGTTGTTGACGCAGGAAGTAGATGGACTGGCTAAACCAACTGTCTACTAGTTCTCTCACGTCACAGAAGTCAGATAAGATCTAACACATATAGACTTTCTCCCCTAGGTGTCATCATATAGAGACTGTGTCTGTGTTCCGAATTAGTAAATACAAAAAAACTCCCAAACTCATTTAAGGCTAAAAATGTAATTGATGTTCAACAAAAAAAGACAAATAATACAGATGGACAAATGATAAGGCTCAGTTTGTTAAATATTCAATCCCTTTCTTCAAAAGCACTAATTGTAATTTATATGATTACAGATCATAATCTAGTTGAGCTGTGTTTGACAGAAACCTGGCTAAAACCAGACGATTACATAACTTTAAATGAGTCCACCCCCCCAAGATTACTATTATAAACATGAGCCTCGTCTGACAGGAAAATGGGGACGTGTTACTGTAATTTATAGAATATATTCAGTACTACTCAGAGGTCTAAAAATAAATCCTGTTTGACATTTGTGCTGGCTACTGTAGGGCACCATATCGACTTAATCAAATAATTTGCTGATTTTCTATCAGAGTTAGTACTAGCTGCAGATAAAGTCCTAATTGTTGGTGATTTTAATATCTATATGAATAATGAAAAAGATACATTGGGATTGGCATTTAGAGACATTCTAACCCCTATTGAAGTTAGACAACATGTGTCAGGAACCACTTATTGTAGTAATCATACTTTAGAGCTAATATTGTCACGGAATCATTGTTGATGCCGTTGAAATTTTGCAAAATAGCGATAACATCTCAGATCATTATCAAGTCTCCTGTATATACTCAATTCAGCCAAGGAAACTTCCTGTTACAAATATGGTAGGACTACTGCATCTTAGCACTTCATTTGATACAATCGACCACAACATTCTTTTAAATAAACTCGAAAATGATGTTGGCATTAGTGGAATTGCATTGGCATAGTTTAAATCATACTCATCTGACCGTTATCAGTTTGTAGCAGTAAAAGATCATATTGATCACAAGTTCAGTCCGGAGTCCCACAAGGCTCAGTGTTAGGACCGTTGCTCTTCACCCTGTACATGCTACGGTTGGGAGATATCATTAGGAAGCATGCTGTAAGTTTTCACTGTTATGCTGATGATACTCAGCTCTATATTTGACTAGGTATTTCCTACTACTTAATTCTGAAAAAGCTGAGTTTCTAATTATTGGACCAAAAACCTCTGCACATAATAACCCAGAATACTGTCTAACACTTGATGTCTGCTCTGTCACTATATTGGTATATGCACCAAACTGTCCTGCAAGTTTAAAAAAAAATCAGTACAGTGCTAAACGGAAACAACGGAAACATAGCGAAAGTTGTTTCATAACCGTCACATAACTGGTGCTATTTCATTTTTGCATTCCACTGGTATTAATTGTTTTATTTCCTGATTTCTCATAAGCATGTTTGGTCACTGGTATACAGCTGAAGGAAGTCTTCTGAAACCAGTTCACACAGCTATAGAAAGGTTGTTCATAAAACAGTCAGACTTATTAAAACATCTGGTACTCTAGTCAAACATCTGGTACTCTAAAACTATAAAGGGTATAGTTTTTACCTACTCATATGTCATCAGAAATATTTGTGAGCAGAAGAGACTTCTTTCAGAAGCATTGTTTCTAAAGTGTTGACTGGTACTGTATATTATATCACTCCTGTATGGGGGTTTCTTTTTTATTTTAAGTGTGAGTATTACTCCCTCTTGTGGTTAAATTGGAGCGTTTTCCATGAATTTAGCATTAGCTTGTTGACTATCTCATGAGTGTCCTGCAGTTCCATCATCAGTCACTAGAGGTTGGCAAACGCTTGCCTACAGTAACAGTAAACCTGAAGCACGTGTTCCTGGATCAACATCTTCGATTTATTCCAATCAAACAAACAAACAGATTTGAGGCATAAGTTTAGAGTTTATGTCAAGTTTAGGTTTTAAGTAAACACATTTTTAAGTACTATATAAAATTGAAATTGGCTATTTAAGTATTATAAAGATGTTTAAATATTTTAAAACAAATATACAAAATATGACATTAAAAATGACAAATATACCAAAAACTATGACAAAAATACTTATAAAAAAGTACATACAGTATATATTTTAAGTAAAGCTAACAGTTAATATAGATTATATTAATAACAATATATTTTTTTTATTTCAAGTCATTAAAAAAAAATTGTATATAATTGTATAACTTTATAAATTAAGTTGAAGTTGGTTAAATTCTTTGGTGATTAAAGTAATGTTGCCTTGACTGCATAATGCTTTATATTAACCTAAAAGGAAAAAAATGATGCACACTTTAAAATCCAACAGAAATAGCAAGTAGGTACTGCTGGCATTTTATTGTCAACTTCCTGTTTGGGATACTTTAATTCTTACCTTGGATACAGTTTAGAATGGATAGTGTGCAAATCTGAACAGCGCTCCTCATGTCTTGTGTTGTGTAGCAGGCAGATGGTGTTTTTCACTGGCTGCATGCTATCCTGTTGTCATGTTTTGTGTGAACATGCAGCTAATGAAAACTTATAACGTGACTATGTGAGCACATACTCATGGGTTTCTTTGTCCCATGTACTCTCATCTATTGTCTAACCCCGCCCACCTTGTTTCCAGATTATTGGTTCATTTGCCCCTCTCGGTACCCTCGTTTGTTTGCTCCCCATTAGTCTCCTTGCGTTTGCAGCAGTGTTAATTTTGACAGCAAATTCAGATTTAGTCTTAGTCTTAGTCTTTTGAATAACACACCATTTAGTTTTAGTCCCATTTTAGTCATCTGAAATCTTTTAGTCTTAGTCTAGTTTTAGTCGACTAAATATCATAAGAGTTTTAGTCTTAGTCTCACAGGTCGGTTTGTATAACGTTTTAGGTTCACGGTTTCAGTACGGTTCGGTATTTGCTATGTTCACAGAATAAAGGACTATTGAAAATAAAGAAGATAAGAGCAAATAACTTAAATACAAGCAGTAGCACAAATAAATTCTATTGAGCAAAGATACTGATAAAATGAACAATGCATTTCCTCTTTTTCAGGTAGGCCTAACGTTAGTTTTAGGTAGAGAAATAGAATAAATAATCAAATGTAAAATAACTACTTATTTAACTGTTTAAATGAAAGATTAATCCTTATTAAACGTACACAAGCTATTCAATCAAGAGCAGTGAGTTCTCATATTTTCTTTGACATTAAAGGTTGCTGCCCCTTTAAGACAGGGGTATGCGTCGTCTTTCTCGACTGTATAAAGTTCACTTAAGGCATATTCAGACTATGTCTGCTTGGATACTTAAAAAGATGGACATGTTGACATACTTTTTGTATGAGTTTGTCCGTTCAAGCGCAAGACTTGAAAGATAACTGAATATTTGCGCGCTGTGGGACGCGTGCGAGCTCTCGGATGACAGATCTTCACACAGCGCGTGCGCGCTCTCATTCGCGTCTTCTGGCGAACGGCGAAATGACTGGACAAACGGCAGCACTCGCATGCATTTAACACAGTTTACAAAGAGAAACCGTTTTGCCAGTTTTTCTTTTATTATCGTTGTTGCAGTGTAGCCTATCACTGAGGAGCCAGCACGTGTATCCATCGACAGAAACATACATAAAGCATTATTTTCAAGTTACAACCCATATCAAAGATGCGTCATCATCAGATGTAAGATGGACCGCGGTGCAAGTGCGTTTTACACGTCACCCCGGTTGGGAAACGCTGGTCTAATCAATACAGGTCAGACGTGGTTTTCTTTAGCTTCTATTTTATTCCAAGTTTAGCAGCTAGCGGAAACACGGTGGTTTATCTGATAAAATAAACTTGGCGTGCGTGCTTTGGCATGTAACTCATGTGCCTCTGACATTTCTGTTCTGTTTTTTCTGTGTAACTGCTGCTGCGTTTGTTTAGCTGTTGCGCTTGCATTTGCCAATGCCGCGGCTTTTTTAAATGGCTCTCGGCTGCTTCTGCATAGATCAACCTACCCTCAAAGATTCGCTCTGATTGGATTTCTACCCAACACGGCCCACAAAATGAGTACTTATGATTGGATCTCTTCTCCATTCGTCCCTCCCATATATTTTCGTCTCATTTTTATTCGTTGACTAAAGTGCCAGTTATATTTCGTCACGTTCTTCGTCATCATATCTGACTTTTTATTTAGTTTTTATTTAGTTTTCGTCCGTGAAAAAGGTTAGTTGACAAATATTTTTCGTCATAGTCTTCGTCAACGAAATTAACACTGGTTTGCAGTCCTGTGCTGGATCGTCGTATAAAGGTCCATCTTAAAAAATTTGCATATTGTGATAAAGTTCATTATTTTCCACAGTGTAATGATAAAAATTTAACTTTCATATATTTTAGATTCATTGCACACCAACTGAAATATTTCAGGTCTTTTATTGTTTTAATACTGATGATTTTGGCATACAGCTCATGAAAACCTCAAATCTCAAAAAATTTGCATATTTCATCCGACCAATAAAAGAAAAGTGTATTTAATACAAAAAAGTCAACCTTCAAATAATTATGTTCAGTTATGCACTCAATACTTGGTCGGGAATCCTTTTGCAGAAATGACTGCTTCAGTGCGGCGTGACATGGAGGCGATCAGCCTGTGGCACTGCTGAGGTGTTCTGGAGGCCCAGGATGCTTCGATAGCGGCCGTAAGCTCATCCAGAGTGTTGGGTCTCGCGTCTCTCAACTTTCTCTTCACAATATCCCACAGATTCTTTATGGGGTTCAGGTCAGGAGAGTTGGCAGGCCAATTGAGCACAGTAATACCATGGTCAGTAAACCATTTACCAGTGGTTTTGGCACTGTGAGCAGGTGCCAGGTCGTGCTGAAAAACCAAATCTTCATCTCCATAAAGCTTTTCAGCAGATGGAAGCATGAAGTGCTCCAAAATCTCCTGATAGCGAGCTGCATTGACCCTGCCCTTGATTAAACACAGAGGACCAACACCAGCAGCTGACATGGCACCCCAGACCATCACTGACTGTGGGGACTTGACACTGGACTTCAGGCATTTTGGCATTTCCTTCTCCCCAGTCTTCCTCCAGACTCTGGCACCTTGATTTCCGAATGACATGCAAAATTTGCTTTCATCCGAAAAAAGTACTTTGGACCACTGAGCAACAGTCCAGTGCTGCTTCTCTGTAGCCCAAAAGTGTCTTGACCTGGGGAATGCGGCACCTGTAGCCCATTTCCTGCTCACGCCTGTGCGCAGTGACTTGGATGTTTCTACTCCAGACTCAGTCCACTGCTTCCGCAGGTCCCCCAAGGTCTGGAATCGGTCCTTCTCCACAATCTTCCTCAGGGTCCGGTCACCTCTTCTCATTGTGCAGCATTTTTTTGCCACACTTTTTCCTTCCCACAGACTTCCCACTGAGGTGCCTTACAGCACTCTGGGAACAGCCTATTCGTTCAGAAATGTCTTTCTGTGTCTTACCCTCTCGCTTGAGGGTGTCAATGATGGCCTTCTGGACAGCAGTCAGGTCGGGAGTTTTTAAAAGCCTCAGGAATCTTTTGCAGGTGTTTAGAGTTAATTAGTTGATTCAGATGATTAGGTTAATAGCTTGTTTAGAGAACCTTTTCATGATATGCTAATTTTTTGAGATAGGAATTTTGGTTTTTCATGAGCTTTATGCCAAAATCATCAGTATTAAAACAATAAAAGACCTGAAATATTTCAGTTGGTGTGCAATGAATCTTAAATATATGAAAGTTTGATTTTTATCATTACATTATGAAAAATAATGAACTTTATGACAATATGCTATTTTTTTTTAGAAGGACCTGTACCTCATGTTTCCCTGCTTGTCAAGTCATGTTTGTCCCCCTTGGGGAAGTTTGTTTGTCTTGGTTTATTTTTTATTAAATAAAGCCTATTCCTCCTGCAATTGAGTCCTCGCTGCTTTCCATTCAACAAACCCTGGCAAAAATAATTGTTGGTATCTTGGATGAGTGATAAAACATCTTCAAGTAGGTCATTAGAGGCCAGAGGTCATAGATCTTCTTAATAGCATATTTGTCATTAGGATACTATGTTTAATAACTGTATTAATAACTTTTATATGAAGTAATTTTAATAATGATCTTCAAATTCACAATTCAACTCACAGAAATTAAACAGAACAAAAATTAAAATTAAATTTCAATTATTCCACACAAAACCGAGTCAAAAGGGGCAAGTCCAAGTGAAGTCACGAGTCATTGATGTTAAAGTCCAAGTCGAGTTGCAAGTCCATCCATCCATCCATCATCTTCCGCTTATCCGGGGCCGGGTCGCGGGGGCAACAGTCTAAGCAGAGACGCCCAGACTTCCTTCTCTCTGGCCACTTCCTCCAGCTCCTCCGGGGGTACCCCGAGGCGTTCCCAGGCCAGCCTGGAGACATAATCCCTCCAGCGTGTCCTGGTTCTTCCCCGGGGCCTCCTCCCGGTGGGATGTGCCCGGAACACCTCCCTGGGAAGGCGTCCAGGAGGCATCCGAAATAGATGCCCGAGCTGCAAGTCTTTGTACATTTTGTCGAGTCAAGTCCGAAGTCATCAAATTCATGACTCGAGTCTGACTCGAGTCCAAGTCACATGACTTGAGTCCACATCTCTGCCAACGACATGTTTGCATGCACCTGTGAGCGCGAGCGCAGCGCAGCTGTGACGTCAATGTCGCGGCCGCGCTCACAGCCGCATGCAGGGATCGGCTCAAAATTGGTGACACGGTGGCTGATTGGCTGATTGCCGATCAGGGCAGATCATGCAGAAAATCAGCCAATTCTGATCCCTGGCCGATAAATCGGTGCATCTCTAGGTGTGGTGTGCCCACTGGCACCATTGAATTGTGGCTGCTGTCACATAATCCAATGGATGCTGTACACTGGTGGTGGTTGAGGAGAGACATTGATTGTAAAGCGCTTTGGATGTACAGTAGTATTGGATTAGAGCTATATAAATACCTTTCATAAATTCAAAATACCAGTCATGGGATCAATATGTGGTCAAGGCCATATGCAGAGCACAGAAAACAATATTTTACCTTATCTCTATTTTCTTTATTGTACTTGAATTCTTTGTTTTAGACTTTGCTGACTGTAATCTCACTGGTCAGTGCCCTGAAAGTTTGTCTTCTTCTCTACAATCGTCACACTCCTCACTGAGAGAGCTGGACCTGAGTCCAGGATGGAGATGGACAGAAACTGTTACTGGTATCTGCCCTGCTCCTTCTGTCACATGCCTGTCCTGTCTTGTGTGCACATGTGGGTTTTGTCAGTATGGCCTTTGTGCTTCCGTCATTGTCTGATCCCTCCCCCTTGTTATCTGATTAGTGTTTCATTTCTCCCACCTGTTCCCTCTTAATTTCTACCCTTTATAAGCTCCTTGTGTTTGTCAGTCTTTGTGGAATCCTTGTTATGTCTACGTATCCTGTTTCCCTGTGTTGGTGTGTTTTGAGTTTATGTTTTTGGAACTAGTTGTTTTGCCCCCTCGTGGGTTTTGTTTTGTTTTGTGTTGTTTAATTTATGTTTAATAAATTCACATTTCTCTGCAATTGAGTTCTCACTTTAGTTTCTTTAGTGTTACGTGACAGAAGGATTCCACCATTATGAGAACTCAGCAGAGAACGGACTCGCCGCAACCACCAACCACTACTGTCTCCTGTCCCCAATGGGACCGTATAGTCAAGGTGAGATCCCTGGCTGCTATGAGGCAACGGGGAACTGACTTAAGGGAGTTTGCGCAGGAGTTCAGGAGGGCGGCGGAAGGACTCGGTTACAACCACAATGCTTTGAAGGACCTTTTCAATTATGCCTTGGATGAACCATTCGAGTGGATCGTCATTAGATCACTGGATGGTTTAACGTTTGATGCAGCAGTGGATTATTTCACTGGCCAGAGGAAGAGGGCTCTTCCCCTGAGTCCGGTGGTCCCAGTTCCGGTGGACCCTGTTCCGGTGGTCTTGAAACGGAGGAGGAGAAGGAAGGCTCCCTCCGTGCCTGTTCCGGTGGATATAGTTCCTGTGGTCCCGGTGCCGGTGGTCCCAGTGCCGGCGGATCGTGTTCCGGTGGTCCCAATGCTGGCGGATCGTGTTCCGGTGGTCCCAATGCTGGCGGATCGTATTCCGGTGGTCCCAGTGCCGGTGGATCGTGTTCCGGTGGTCCCTGTGCCGGTGGATCGTGTTCTGGTGGTCCCAATGCTGGCAGATCGTGTTCCGGTGGTCCCAGTGCCGGCGGATCGTGTTCCGGTGGTCCCAGTGCCGGCGGATCGTGTTCCAGTTGTCCCAGTGCCGGCAGATCGTATTCCGGTGATCCCAATGCTGGCAGATAGTATTCCGCTGGTCCCAGTGACGGCGGATCATATTCCGCTGGTCCCAATGCTGGCAGATTGTATTCCGGTGGTCCCAGTGCCGGCGGATCGTGTTCCGGTGGTCCCAATGCCGGCGGATCGTATTCCGGTGGTCCCTGTGCCGGTGGATCGTGTTCCGGTGGTCCCTGTGCCGGTGGATCGTGTTCCAGTGGTCCCTGTGCCGGTGGATCGTGTTCCGGTGGTCCCTGTGCCGGTGGATCGTGTTCCGGTGGTCCCTGTGCCGGTGGATCGTGTTCCGGTGGTCCCTGTGCCGGTGGATCGTGTTCCGGTGGTCCCTGTGCCGGTGGATCGTGTTCTGGTGGTCCCAGTTCTGGTTGTCCCTATGCCGGTGGACTCTGTTCCAGTGGACGCCGCTGGGCAGGAGATGCCTCCCAGGCGTCCTGCTCTCCATGCGCCCCTGAGGCGTCCTGCTCTCCATGCGCCCCTGAGGCGTCCTGCTCTCCCTGCGCCCTTGAGGCGCCCTGCTCTGACCGCGCCAACCCGGCGTCCTGCTCTGACCGCGCCGACCCGGCGTCCTGCTCTGACCGCGCCGACCCGGCGTCCTGCTCTGACCGCGCCGACCCGGCGTCCTGCTCTGACCGCGCCGACCCGGCGTCCTGCTCTGACCACGCCTCCCAGGCGTCCAGCTCTCACCGCATCTCCCAGGCGTCCAGCTCTCACCGCGCCTCCCAGGCGTCCTGCTCTGCTCGCGCCTCCCTGGCGCCCTGCTCTGCCTACGCCGCTGAGGCGCCCTGCTCTGCCTGCGCCGTTGAGGCGCCCTGCTCGGCCCGCGCCGCTGAGGCGTCCTGCTCTCCGTGCGCCGCTGAGGCGTCCTGCTCTCCGTGCGCCGCTGAGGCGTCCTGCTCTCCGTGCGCCGCTGAGGCGTCCTGCTCTCCGTGCGCCGCTGAGGCGTCCTGCTCTCCCTGCGCCGCTGAGGCGTCCTGCTCTGACCGCGCCTCCGTGGGCGCCTGAACTTTGTGGGCCACCATGGCCTCCTGAAAGTTTTGTTTTCCCCATTCCCTCCTTGTTGACCCTTCCCTTGTTTGTTCCTTCCTTCTCTGTTTCCCCTTTCCCTCCCGTCCCGCCCCGCCCTGGTCTGTCCCTCCCGTCCCGCCCTGGTCTGTCCCTCCCGTCCCTCCCGTCCCTCCCTGGTCTGTCCCTCCCTGGTCTGTCCCTCCCGTCCCGCCCTGGTCTGTCCCGCCCGTCCCTAGTGGAGCGTCTGGTAGCCGCTCCTTAAGGAGGGGGTAATGTCACATGCCTGTCCTGTCTTGTGTGCACATGTGGGTTTTGTCAGTATGGCCTTTGTGCTTCCGTCATTGTCTGATCCCTCCCCCTTGTTATCTGATTAGTGTTTCATTTCTCCCACCTGTTCCCTCTTAATTTCTACCCTTTATAAGCTCCTTGTGTTTGTCAGTCTTTGTGGAATCCTTGTTATGTCTACGTATCCTGTTTCCCTGTGTTGGTGTGTTTTGAGTTTATGTTTTTGGAACTAGTTGTTTTGCCCCCTCGTGGGTTTTGTTTTGTTTTGTGTTGTTTAATTTATGTTTAATAAATTCACATTTCTCTGCAATTGAGTTCTCACTTTAGTTTCTTTAATGTTACGTGACACCTTCAACACTGTGACATTGAGTAAAACTCTGAGAAACTCAGTAACTCCAAGAAAAAACTGGGCCCAGATAGCAGGTCATGCTCATTACTGAGCCCTGACACCTAGCAATGCCCAAACCACCCAGAACAATCTGGACACTACAGAGCAAAAACACTTCAGCGATTAGCATATGGCTTTGTATCAGTAGAAACCCTGGAGTATATTCAAATGATTGTGCTTTCCCCCCTCATATCCCCCTGAGACAAGAGATTTATGCATTTTATTTCTGGAAAAATTTCTCCTATGAGGCAAATTGACGATATTTGCATCATAGGAGGAATGTTTGGCCAAAGGCTTAAGACTACAGCCAGCAGAGGGAGCCATTTCCGCATGTTTTGAACCCGCTCATGGGGGATGGAGATCACACTCACAGCTCAGCTCAGCTACAGGCACTCATTTAAACAGAGCTATGGTGAGCAATGTAAGTCTTTTAACTTCTCAAATTAATTTCTATGAAAGTTAAGCTTGCAAAGGCATGAACTGAAACACGCCAGACTGAACTCGCGTTGTGAATGAATGCCGCGAGTGTAGTTGCGATTACCTCAGCTCTCATCACGAGAGCTCAGCTCATTTATCTCACTCCTGCAGTTAGTGCTCAGTGCTGTGATACTTGCGCCGTGACTCACTCATTATATTGAACACACACGTCCAGTTTTTAATTGTAGTGTCTTCTCCAACTCAGTCACTGTAATCCAGTAGCGGTGGCTTTGGGAATGGCCTCACAGGGCAGCAAAGCATTCTGGGAATTGTAGTCTTTCATTCCCATGAGATAAAAATCTTTTCTCAGTCTAGAAGGCACCAAATTCAAAAATAATTTCACATTTCTACTACATTGATGACCCAGTTTAAATACAGATTCATCTTCCCAGCGCTGAAGTACCCCTTTAAAACACCAGTAACACTTCCAGAATTATCCATTAGTTAAGCGTAAATACACTAGCAATACATGATGAACCTTAACATATAGTTAACCAACAACTTTATAAGACATTAATTGCCACATATTCAGTGTTCCTTTAAATGTTTATGTAGGACAAACACCGTTGTTTTGTTTTCTATTTTATTTTTCAATCCCTCGCGCACACACACACTGTGGATGTGCTTAGGTCTGTAACTGTGTGTTTCTTTTTCTTCGCACTTGATGATTTTCTTGGGTTTTCTTCTGTTTCTTGCTCTGTGTCTTTACTTTGTATTGGATTTTTTCTTCTTCAGGACTTCATTTTGGCTGCCTGCTTGTGTGTCCTTTAGCTGTTGTTTTCCTTGCTCAAGATCCCGATTGAGGACTGCCAGCTGCTTCAGGAACTCTGTGTCAGGCTTGATGTATCTCACCTTGATGAGATTATCAATGGCATCCTCCACAGTCATGTTATGGTGGATCATGAGGTACGCCAGAAAAAATGTAGGGGCGTAGCTGACACCGTCTGTGCAGTGAATGAACACCTTATCTGTGGAAATAAAAACAGACACAAGTTAAAAAAAGTCGCAAACAATTTGTCACTCCAGAACGCTTGATAAAAGATCTTACTTTCTGTGCTTTTCTTGGCCTTCTGGATGAATTTGGCAGCTTTGTAGAGGTATTCACTGATGTCTGAACCTTGCGATGCAGGCAAGCCACAATAAGAGATGTTCATTCCTTTGTAATAACTCGCCCCTGTATTAACTGCTTCTCTCAGGTCTTTCTCCCATGGCACTCCCAACAACACCCTCAGTTTGGTCTTCACTGCAGCCACATTCAGGACGTGAGTAATACCCAGCTCCTTCAGTCTCATTCGGTCTTTTGCTATCTCTCTGCACAAGAACACAACAGCCTAGATTAGCCTTTCACTAAAGAGGATTTACAATGTAGAAATATACCCTGTTCATTCATGGTGTATATTAGTGTAAATGTGTTGTAGACTTACTCATTTCCAATGAAGATGTTGTTCCAGACCGCAGTGACAGGTCTATGACGCTGTGTGCAGCCCTTCATTCGCTTCTCTAAGAGTAAACAGTGCTCTTCTGGAGATTGTTCCTGCTTAGAAGGTTTTGGCACAGAACTGCTTGGACCTGGGAGACGCAAGTCATCTGAATCAAACAGATCCAATTCAGGTTTGGTCTCTGGGACACACAGGGGCTCAGCCGGATCCAACGGGAAATACTTTTTCAAGAAAGCACTCAATTTCATTTCTTTTTCAGGAGAAGCATCCATATCATCACTGACGTTAACCTGTGGACCGCCTGAAGACACAGGTTTAGTCTCAGGAACGCTTGCATCTGGGACACACGGGGGCTCAGCCGGATCCAACGGGAAATACTTTTTGAAGAAAGCACTCATTTTCTTCACTTTTTCGGGAGAAGCATCCACACCATCACTGACGTTAACCTCCCGAACTTCTGCAGACACAGGTTTACTCTCAGGAACGCTTGCATCTGGGACACACGGGGGCTCAGACGGATCCAACGGGAAATACTTTTTCAAGAAAGCACTCAATTTCATTTCTTTTTCAGGAGAAGCATCCATGCCATCACTGACGTTAACCTCCGGACCGCCTGAAGACACAGGTTCAGTCTCAGGAACGCTTGCATCTGGGACACACAGGGGCTCAGACGGATCCAACGGGAAATACTTCTTCAAGAAAGCACTCATTTTCTTCACTTTAGTACTTTCTGAAAAAAGAAGAACACAAATATGTTATTAGAAACATCACTTACCACAGATCAAAAATTAATTATTAGTCCAACTTGAAAGAAATTTCATTTTTCATTTGTTTTGCACACACACAGTTCAGTCATTTACGGGAATGATGACCGCATTTACAAAAACTATACACAGTGTGTACGGAACAACTTCTTGTTAAATTACATTAAATGCGGTCGTCACTCCTGAAACTTCACAGTGTGTGTGTGGACATTGTAATGTTGCATCTCAAATGCTCTGTTGACATTCACCTCTTTTTGGGCTGTTCTTTTTGTTCCCTGCCCAGCCGACGCTAACCAGATTCACTTCAGGTTCAGGAGTTGGCTCTGGAACAGCCGTATCAATCCAAAACAGCATTGGGAAGAATCCACTCATTTTTCTGGCCATCCACTCTGTGGTACTTTCTGAAAAACAAATAATATGTTATTAGAAAAATCTCAAACCACAGATTAGACATGAATTATTAGTCTGAAAAAACTTTTCTGTTTGCATCTTATTCGTTCTGTACACAGTTCAGTAATTTACGGGAGTGACAACAGCATTTACAAAAAACTATACGCAGTGTCGGAACTGAACTGAAAAACTAGTTGTTAATGATGTACGTTGAGAGATGATAGATGATAAGACCAGAGATGTATCTCGTCTGTATGTGCGGTGCAAGAAATCACAGGGAAAGTGGTATGAGCCTTGACTAATTCGTGTTGCCAAATCTTGCAAGCAAATCAGCTGAAACACCCGTGAAAAAACGAAATAAATGAAATACTGCAACCCACACCAGTACACATTAATAACGGCATAAACTCGATTGCTGAATGAGCCAAGCTTAAATAAAATAAAATAAAAACTGCTTATAATAAGTGAACATGGCAGCACTGCAAGAATGCGCTCTGTGAAGTTTCAGGAGCGAGTCGTGGTCGGTACACACGTGAAATGATCATTTTGGGGACTCACTCCTGCATTTAAATGCATTTATCACTCCTGAAACTTCACAGTGTGTGCGTAGACATGGTAATGTTGACTCTAAAATGCTCTGTTGACATTCACCTCCTGGGCCGTTCATTTGAGGAGAAGCCTTCATGCCATCACTGCCATCCACCTTCTGATCTTCTGCAGACACAGGTTCAGTCTCCGGGACAAATGTGGGCTCAGACGGATCCACTGGAAAATATTTTTGGAAGAAAGCACTCATTTTCTTCATTTTTTCAGAATCCATATCACCACTGAAGTTAACATCCTGACCTTCTACAGACACAGGTTCAGTCTCAGGAACGTTTGCATCTGGGACACACGATTCCTTGGGTTCGACCAGATCCATGTCAGGTTCCGTCTCAGGATCACACAAAGGCTCAGCCGAACTGACCGGAAAACACTTTAGGAAGAAGGAACTTATTTTCTTCATCACTTTAGTAAAAAAGAAGAAGAAACAAATATGTTATTAGAAACATCACTAACCACAGATCAAAAATTAATCAATAGTCCAGCTTGAAAGAAATTTCCGTTTGCATCTTATTCTTTCTGTTCACACAGTTCAGTAATTTATGGGAGTCACGGCCGCATCTACAAAAACTATATGCAGTGTGTATGGAACAGAACTGATAGTTGTTAATGACGTTAAATGTGGTCGTCACTCCTGAAACTTTACAGTGTGTGTGTGGCCATTGTAATGTTGCGTCTCAAATGCTCTGTTGACATTCACCTCTTTTTGGGCAGTTCTCTTCGTTCTCTGGCCCTTCTTCTGGCCAGCGGACAGTCACCAGATTCACTTCAGGTTCAGGTTCAGGAGCCGGAGCCCTCCAAAAAAGTGTTTGGATGAATCCACTCATTTTTCTCGCCATCCACTCCGTGGTACTTTCTGAAATTAAATAATATGTTATTAGAAACATTTCAAACCACAGATTAGATATTAATTATTAGTCTGACTGGAAAGACATTTCTCTATTGTGAGTTTGCGTCCTACATTTCTGACTTTTTTCTCAGAACTGCGAGATTTAAACTCACAATTGCATGCTATAAAGTCAGTGTGAGATAAGTCACAATTACCTTTTTACATTTTTTTTAATAAAGTCTCAATTCATTAGTGTTTTCCCCCTCAAAATTGGATATTATAACTCGCAACTGCATTATGTCTCACACTTCTCAGAAAATAATTATTGAATTATTTTTATGATCCCAGATCCCTCTTATTTTGTTAAAAAATAAAATTAAATGTATATTCTGCAAGGGGTATGAAACTTATGAGCAGGATCTTAGGATGCTTTTGCAGACCGTCAGAGTCTGAGAATCACTGAGAGTTAGTCGTTAAGTGTGTCCCCGTCCCTTACCTGGACCCATCCTATTCCTATCTGATCACTACCCTTCCTTCACGATTCACACCGAGAACACCAGATTGGATCTCTGTTTGTTTGACACTTTATTCCCCATTTTGAACAATTCATTATTATTTATGTTAATAAACCCCTCTTTGACGCCTGACGCCACACCCACTGTCTGTAGTTTGCTTCACCCACCACAACAATAAAACCACAATCATTGAAATACATAATGAAGAGCTATACACTATGAAGAAACTAAATAAAATATAAAATATCAAAAACCCAAACTACACAAAAGACATCACTGAATACTAAAAGCACGTCTGCAGTTCTCAGAGGACATTTGAAAACAGACACACATTCAGATGTGCTAATATCAATTGGCAAACTATTCCATAATTTCTGAGCCCTCACTGCAGATCTCCTTTAGTTTTATATCTAGTTCTTGGAACATCCAGCAGCTCGTTAAAGGATAACCTCAGACATCTCCCTGCTTCATAAGGTCCCAGGAGCTCAGTTAAATATGTCAGCAATCAAATCTTAAAATCAACCCTTGAATAAACAGGCACCCAAATCAATACAAATCGTGTAGGCTATTCATTTAAGCTGAAATGATCTCATGAAAACAGTTATTGTTATAAGTTGTGCTCATCATAATGATTACAGTAAGTTATATAAAGTTGTGAGAGGTGCATGTTGAGCATTCACCTGTCGGGCTGTCCTCAGGGGTTGTACAGATACAGGCTGGGCGCTTCATCATATCGATGTCGATATGCAGATCCTCGCCCTCTAAAGCGGCGCGACTGACTGACAGGCACTCATCCGAGTCCACCTGCAGCTGTGCGGTTAGGTCGCCCGGTGAGCACCCGAGAAGCTCGTAGATGCCGTCGGTGACCATAAAGTCCACCTGCACATTCTCCTCATCCGGGACCCAGACACTGTCAATGCAGTACAGCTCGCCGTTCACATACACCTCCAGAGACACCTCTTTGCAGTTTGTGTTTGAAGACATTTTGTATGCTGATTTAATCAAATCCAACGGAAACGGGTGATATCGATGCACAAAACTGTGTGTGATGCAGCGAGAGTCTATAATCAGTGAGTATGCACGTGCTGAATATAGTCTCTGTATGAAATGATGCTGCTTGTAAAGTTGTTTCTAAAGTATCGGTAGGTTATTTGCTGTAAGATATCGGTAGTCAGAAGATGTGTGTCGCTCAAAATCGCTCGGATTATCGCTGTTCTAAAGGAACCGCGGTTGAGTGTTTATAGTAAGTGTTTATCTGTGACGCGATGCTGTCTGTGACGCAATCATACACGACGCTCCATGGTTACCATAGTAACGGATTGAAAGTAGCAGCTTCTCAACGGTTTATGTTGTCGCTCACTCATGATCTTATTATTAATATAAAATTAATAATTTAACAATTTACTGTACTCAGATTATATTTACTGACTCGATTTCAATCACTTAATTCTTCTGTTGAGTTGTCCTTCCTTGCGAGCTGAACGCCAAATCAAACAATGCGAATCCAGCCATCACATATTCATTATAATTAATTCATAATTCACCATATTACATATTCATCAATATTTAATGTTTGTTTGAATAAATCTAGCAAGTTTTTACGATTACAGCATTAGTTCAGAGAAGTTTTCTTTAAGAAAATTTGCCATGTATTGTACCTGATATGCATAAAAATGATCAAATTGTGGATTTTGTGTCAATACCCAGCCCTCCTAAATATATTTTGCAGCATCATTCTTGCTGTATAAAGGACTCTCTTCCAGTGAGCTATAAAATATCACCAAAATGAATGCATCAGTCTCAATTAAGTTAAATTATATTTCTTCATTACGTACTATAAAATAGATCTATAAACTTACAGCATTTAAAGTCACAAATACCTGTCAGAATAAAGTGTTTTACTGCAGATTTTTGCTGTTCGAACTGAATTAAATCCAGAGTTTTCATGCATGAGCAGGAACATAAAATATGACCATAAACTTCAGACATGGTGTGGATGATCATTTATTAATTTCTCTTTGAATAAATAGTTATAACATTTATTAAAACGTCTCAAGAAGACTTACCTATTTTAAAGTACATTTTAATGACGAATAACGAATGCCCCATATCCATGTGAAACGACAACCACTTAAACATAAAATTACAAATAATACATAAGAAATCAGCAATCGAAATGTACATTCAACAATATCTGTATTAGAGAATCAAGGCTTTCTGTAATATCACTTGAGGCTAACACTTCACCACCATAAGTGAGCAAGAGACACTACTCTACTGATTCTGAAACGTACGACGCTCAATTTAACCACTAAAGCAAATACTACGACAGAACTGACACTGCCATATCGACAAAGACAACGTGAGGATGAACTTCTGAGGCCAGTGGCACAAAAATGGTTTAACTGAGTAAAGGCGATGAGTTTTCAATCTAAACAGACAGCTGATTAGGTCTGAAATAAAGTGCACTCACAAAATCCTGACACTACAGCACATAAACACTTTAAACATTTATCATGCATGACAATGCCACAACACTGAGGTGAACATTAGAAAGAGAACGGCTCTACGGGCTCGCGTGCCACACACAAGTACAAACAAGGGTCTACTACGGTAAAGATTTCTTCATGATGAAGTAAAGGGATAGAGAAATGCCTTTCATGAGAGAATTATCCATGCTAATATTGTATATACTTCTATTTTCTCAAATGCAAGGCAATTGCAATGATAGTTCCCTCTGAACTTTCGGCTGATATTTGAGCTAGTATCACTACAGAAATGTTCAACCAGATTGTCACACACACACACACACACACACACACACACACACACACACACACACACACACACACACACACACACACACACACACACACACACACACACACACACACACAATACGGTAAGAAATTAAACTAGATATTATGCCACAGTATTTGTCCTGGACACATCACTTCAGGTCACCGGCATCACCCTGGATGGTCTTCTTGATGCGCAGAGCATGGTGGTCTGCTACTGGTCGAGACAGGAGATCGAATCAAACTCCTTCACCTGGAGGACGTCAGCACAAGATTTAGAGATCAAAGTGAGCCAAAACTCATGAGAAAAACAAATGAACTGCACCTGATTCACTGCAAAAAATGCTCTTCACAATTCTGGGTAAAAAATAACCCAATGTTGGGTAAAATATGGACTAACTCAGCGATTGGGTTGTCTTAAGCAAATATTTAACCCAACCGCAAGATTAAAACAACCCAATTGCTGGGTTAGTCTTTCGGATGAGACATTAAACCGAGGACATAAACTGTGGTCATTAAAAATCCCAGGATGTCTTTCGGAAAAAGAGTAGGGGTGTAACCCCGGCATCCTGGCCAAATTTGCCCACTGGCCCCTGTCCATCATGGCCTCCTAATAATCCCCCTCTCCTGATTGGCTTCATCACTCGGTCTCCTCTCCACCAATCAGCTGGTGTGTGGTGAGCGTTCTGGCGCAATATGGCTGCCGTCGCATCATCCAGGTGGATGCTGCACATTGGTGGTGGTTGAGGAGATCCCCCTTCTATGTAAAGCGCTTTGAGTGCCTTGAAAAGCGCTATATAAATCAAAAACATTATTATAGTCCATATTCGACCTAACATTGAGTTAAAACAACCCAGCATTTTTTTAGAGTGTACTTAGTGTTTTGCCCTGGTTCCAGTCCAAATGTGTAAAAATTCTTAAATCAAGATGCATTTACTGAAGTAGTAAAATTCCTTAAAATATTATGTCTGGAAATTAACTTAAAACAAGCAAAAACGTCTGCAATTGGTTAGAAAAATAATCTTTGTTCTGTTTTAAACTGTGGTTAATACATTAATATTCTATATACAAAAAGTGAGTTCTTCATTAATTGTCACTGTAATTTACAGTGTTATTGGCTTAATGTATTTGTAAAATCCCCATAAAACTCAGAAACCCAATGTGTGTGTATACACTTAATTTATTGGTAAAAACTTTCAGGAATTCTTACTATTGTAATTAATGTCCAATAAAATCTGTTTTAAAGCACTTTATTAATAATATTTTCCATTTTTATGTGACCTAATCTAAAGTGAGAACTATTGGGGTTAATAAGTTGTTAACAAAGCATCATCCAACTCTTTACATATGAGCTTACTAAAAATAACTGTTAATTACAGTGACAAAGAAGGAAGAACTCACTTTTTGTTATAGTCTATTAACGTATTAACTACAGTTTATAAACAATTAATTAGTGGCAAACGAATCGTTTTCGAAAGATTAATAAGTGCTTTGTTACAGATACTTATTATTATAAAGTGTTAGTCACACCTTTTTTGCAATTATTTCTCAAGAAAGTCAATTTTCAAAAATAGTATTTTCACCTAAGCGAATGAACACAAAAGCAACACTGTAAAATGTAACATACAAAAATTTCAGTATCACCATTTTTCCTTACTTTTTTTCTGTGAAGAATATTTGCATAATCTGAAATATCTAAAGAACCGTTTTGTTAAATGGAAAGTTTCCAGAGCTTAAAGGTTCTTCATGAAACCATCAATGCCAATAAAGGACCTTTATATGTAAGAGTGTACAGCATTATCAACTTATAAACTTACGGCTTCAGTGAACGCCTCGCTGTTCTGCTCCTCATGAGCCTCCAATAGTTTCTGTGCAGGAATACGAAACAATGTAAAGCAAAGTGCAAAACAAAGCAACAAAGTGCAAAAACTGCAATATATGACAACCACATTACTGCACTCAGTATACATACTGACTGATTGCCTTTTACTTTTTCTATTTACTATAAAGTGCTGCAGGGATGACATATTTTGCAGGCCAAAACCCGGACAATAGTAATACGAACTTTCAGTTCCATCGCGCTAAACTCTTTTTGGTTTTGGTTTTGGTTTAATGCCTGAAAACAGCAGTGCATCCAAATTCACATATTGTTCAGCACTGTTGGTGCTTTCGGCAATACGGTAGCTTGTCTGTTTGATCGGACCACACGGACCAGCCTTTGCTCTCCATGAGCATCAATGAGCTGTGGCCGAATCAAATCCAGCCCTGGAGGGTTTAACTCTATCCAACTCACTTACTTGTAATTTACTAGTACCTCTGAATACCTTGAATATCTTGTTCAGGTGTGTTTGATTAGGGTTAGAACTAATCTCTGCAGGAAAGAGGCCCTCCAGGACCCGATCTGAGGAACCCTACAAAGCATGGTTCAAATGAACCATGTTTATTTATGATCATCATGATAATTAATTGACAATTACCATCGCAAACCTGTTGGTAATTAGGTGCGGAAAGAGGAATTTAAAAAAAAAAAATCAAATATCTCAAACATTAAAAGAAATCCTGCACACTATCAATACTTGCAGAAGATATATTTTTATCATCAACGTTTCCGTCTCATCACCTTTATCAGGCATATAATTGTAATATAATAATTGTCAGGATCATGATAAGCAAAACATGCAAGAATCATAAACTAATTCAAAAGACAATGGAAAAATCCTTTTGGGTTTTTTTTAGAGAGAATGCTAACTTTTGGGTTAGCCTAAAAAAGTATGCATCCGAAATCACATACTTCCCTACTAGGCGAAAAATGTGACAAAAGAAGAAGGCTATGTCTGAATTCACAGTACTCATAAAAGAGTAGGTAGAAGTACCCGTATGACCTCCGGTGAGATTCTGAAGTGTGCATATGATGACACTTTACTATCCCATGAGGCCACAGGAGAAGATTTATGAATGACAGTGAAGTGACATAACTGATGCTGGTAGGTCACATGATAATGACAACATGGCGGATGTAGTACGTCCAGATTACACTCATACTACACACACTGGAAAAAAAATGCTCTTCTTACTTAGTATGTTAGTCTTGTTTCCAGTCCAAATATCTAAAAAAAATCTTAAATCAAGATGCTTTTACTAAATAAGTAAAATGACCTCATTGCTAGATAATTTAACTTGTTTCAAGCAAAAACTCACTTCATTTAGATTTTATCTTTAAGAAAACAAGAAAAAAAAACATCTCATTTTACTTATCTAGTAAATGCATCTTGATTTAAGAATTTTTAAATATTTAGACTAGAAACAAGACTAACATACTAAGTAAGAAAAAAATGTTTTGCAGTGCACATTCATACTGTATACATTTTTAGTGGTTGTAAAGTAATTCCTTATTCAAAATAAGCATCTACTCAAGAGAGTATGGTTTCGGATGCAGCCGGTCTCATCACTGCAGCACTCGTGCTAACTAAACTAAATAATTGCACTTACTTTCAACAGCTTACATTCTCTTGAATCAGAGAATGCAGGAAACATCCCTTCATACTTGTCAATCTAAAGGAAAACACAGAATATTTGCTTCAGATTAGCTGAATACATGTCAGGAGCAACAACTGAATTAATCATGGCAGACTGGGAACAGCATATTCCTACAATGGCATTAGTGACTGAAAATGTTTGCTGCATGAATGCCACTAGGTGTCAGTGTAAGACAAGACAACTGCAATATCAGCCAGCTTAAAACGACATAGTTCACCCAAAAAATCCAATCCTGTCATCATTTACTCACCCTCGAGTTGTTCCAACCTTGCAGGAATTTCTATGTGCGGATGAATATTGCATATATTGATAAGATTATATTTTGAAGAATATCGGTAACCAAATAGGCCTGAAGACCCAATAACTTCCATAGTATAATAATAAATAATACACTGTAAAAAAATATTTTTTTTAATAAAAAAAGTTACCTGGTTGCCTTAAAATTTTGAGTTTATTGAAATTAAAATTTTGAGTTAATATAGTGAAAATTTTTTGAGATTCGACAACCTTTATTAAAATATTATTAAAAGATTTTGTAAGCATATTGGGTAATTGTGTGTGTTTTATTTCTGATGAAGCAGTGAAACATGCCAAATAGTGCTATTTTCATGATTTATCAATTTTTTTTAATCTGGTTCAGATACAATAATGTTTTGAGTTTCTATTTATTAAACAAATTTCCTTCATTGTATCAACTCAAATTTTTAATTTCAATAAACTTAAAATTTTAAGGCAACCAGGTTACTTACTTTTTAAAGTTAAACCAACAAAAAATGCCTAGGTTACGACTGTAACCTCGGTTCCCTGAGGAGGGAACTCATCGAATGACGTTTTGGGGAACGTCTTTACCAACACCACCATAACGAGAAGTGCCTGTCCCATGTGAAAGAAAGCACACTAGAATGAAAGCACTGACGACCCTGGGGTAGACCCTGTGTCCAAAGAGTAGAACCTCACAAATGTGTGCGGTGAGGACCAGCCTGCCGCTTCACAAATATCTTGCAGGGCCACCCCTGACATAAAGGCCTTAGATGCCGCCATACTCCTAGTAGAATGTGACCGGACCGCCAAAGGAGATGGCTGCCCGACCGACTCATAAGCAAATGAAATGGTCTCAACCACCCACTTGCTCATCCTATGCTTTGAAGCCGTGGCCCCTTTGCTAGGGGCCCCAAAGCACACAAACAATTGCTCGGACTTACGCCAAAGGGCAGCTCTGTGGACATAAGCATCTAATGCCCTAACTGGGCAGAGCAAATTACTTTTCTCCTGATCCGAGTTGATGAAAGGTGGAGGACAGAAGGTCTGCAGCACAATGGATCTAGCTATGTTAGTAGGCACCTTAGGGATGTAACCCGGCCTAGGGTGAAGGAAGGCCTTAGCCATACCTGGTGCAAACACCAAGCACGAGGGAGCCACAGAAAGAGTCTGAAGATCTCCAATTCTCTTTAAAGATGAGATAGCAAGGAGGAACAAGGCGTTTAAGGTTAAAAACTTGTCATGAACCTCCTCAAGGGGCTCAAATGGGGCCTGGCACAAGCCCTGCAGGACCTTGGCCAAGTCCCACGACGGCACCCTAGTGCAAACTACAGGCCTAAGCCTCAAAGTACCACGAAGGAAACGAGACACCAGGGGGTCTTTACCCACAGTCATACCACCCAACGGGCTGTGGTGAGCACTAATGGCTGCTACATAAACCTTAAGGGTCGACGGGGATAACCCTGCAGTGAACCGATCCTGCAGGAAGTCCAGCACTGTACCAACTGGGCAGTGTACCGGATCCTGCTGGCAACTATGACACCATGATGTGAAAACCTTCCACTTCAGGTTGTAAAGTTTCCTAGTGGATGGAGCTCTGGAATGCAGAATGGTCTGTACAACATCAGTTGGGAGACCTGAACTCACGAGCTGGGCCCCTTCAGAGGCCAAGCCCACGGGTTCCACAACTCGGGCCGGGGGTGTAAGATGGCACCCCCCGCTTGAGACAGAAGGTCCCTCCTGACAGTTAACACAAGGAGAGACACTAAGTCTAAAGCCCCGTTTCCACCAAAATTACCCGGAACAATTTGTACCAGGAACTTTTTTACAGGAACTTTTCTCCCCCCCAGACCTGCAACTGTCTGCGTTTCGACCGCGATAAAGTTCTGAGAAGATTAGGCAAATTAGTCCGGTGATGTAGGACTGCGCGCGACTGCTCCTCCAAATCAGTGAAGGACAGTAATCATTTGTGTGTGTACCGATTGAAAGATTTAGTGAACTGTTTACATGAGACGTTATCTAAACCGATCTGGTGTTTACATGTGATGACTTTCAATCGCAATCATTTTGTCACATGCAGTTTGTCTGCCGCACCAAAAATGTCAACGCTGTTTTCTCCAGCAGCTGGAGTGTGTTAACTGTAGCCATAGCAACTCTTAACGGCCACCAGGACTAATACAGTATTATTTATAGCTATTTGTTGTAAAGTGTAATAATCATCTCAGAAAAAAAAAATCTTCTGTCAGGCGCAGTTAAAGTAAAAACTGCCCGGGGCAATATACGCTGTGTCATTACTCCAACATTATCTTCATAACTTACGAAATAAAAAGTTTACCCCTCAGAAAAATGTACTTTCCTCTCTTGTCAACATGAGCGCGGCGCGCGCCGTCACGTCATGTAAGGACACACACTTAAAAGTAATCGGTCAGGTCGTTTACATGGTGAAAAAAAATTAATAACGAGTATGGAAGAGATTCAAGCTTTGCTGCTTTTGCTGGTTATGTATAGGTTTACTAAAGAGGTAATTAACAACGACAGAAAAGAGCACTAATATGCAGATTCAGCAGCATGCAGCTGCAGCATATTCAGAAAGCTTGTAAAGCTAGATTTAAAATGACAATGTATATTATTATCAGCTATTACGGACATTGAACGTGAGATGGCTGAGACGACCGCGCGCCACCAGACAGAGAGCAAAGACTGATATTTACTGAACGCAGAACGAACCTCGCAAAAGACTTTTAAAAATGCCGGTTGAACTGCGTGAGCTCAACCAATCTGCATGTTCAGCGCCCAAGTCCCGCCCTCGAAAGTTCCTGAACTTTGAATAAGTACTACCTCGCGAGCAGGGCCGTTTGGAGGGGGAAATATTTACCCGGAACTTCCATTTTACCCTGGTTCCTGCGGTCTAAACACACGAAGTACCACCCAAAGTTCCTAGTTCCTGGGTAAAGTTCCTGTGGTGGAAACGGGGCATAAGACCATACTCTGCCCGGCCAGAACGGGGCTATTAGAACGATTTGCACTTGGTTCCTCCGAACTATATCCAAAACTCCTGGGAGCAGAGCCACAGGAGGAAACGCGAACAGATGTTGCCTCGGCCATATCTGTACCATAGCATCCAACCCTAACGGGGCTGGATGTGAGAGCGAGAACCAAAGTGGACAGTGTGTTGTCTCTTGAGATGCAAACAGATCCACGTGTGCCTGTCCGAACACTCTCAAAATCGTTTCCACCACCTCGGGGTGCAGCCTCCATTCTCCTGGCCTCAACCCCTGTCTTGACAGCATGTCTGCTCCCGTATTCTGGGTCCCAGGGATAAAGGCTGCTCTGAGAGAAACTTCCCCATAAGAGGATCTGGTGTAACAGTTTGCACAACCGTCGAGAGCGCAGACCCCCTTGGTGATTTATATAAGCGACCACCGATGTGTTGTCTGACCGGACTAACACATGATGTCCCTTGAGGTCAGTGAGGAAGTACTTGAGGGCCAGAAATACTGTCATCATCTCCAGGCGATTGATGTGCCATACGAGATGATGGTCCCTCCAAAGACCTTGAGCTCTTGGGGATATCCCTAAGGGGATATCTCACATGAGATATGCTCATGTGTCATGTTCGCTTGTTTGTCCATTTGCGATCGTATTGTCACTCACTTCAACTATGATAAAGACCCCAGTGTAGTGGACAGCACATTCCAGGGCCCAATTTATGGCCGGGCCCCTCTTTGCCCGTAACAGTGGACAAAGGTTTGCTCCATTTTGATTGGATCCTGTTGGACTAGCACAAACAAAATGTCCAACGGCATCAGATAAAGATGCTTGGACAACATCCAGACACCTCTTTGAGGGCAAGAAGAAGACCTCTAGTACCAAGCCCAGGAAGGACAGGACTTCTCATTGGTCCAGATGCAGTTTCTGCCCTTCACCCACCTAGAGACTGATCCCTAATGTCCTGGTTTGTGACGGCCAAAAACATTCCTACTACACATATAAACTACACATATCCATCTAATACTTATTCAGAGAAATAAGTATTCTCAGTGACAGCTGATGTCACAACACTGGAATGGAGAAACGCCAAATTGCAATCTCCTCCTATTCGGAAAAGGATAAAGGTACCCTTTCAATACAAACACCTTGTTCTGAGTCTGTCCGCCGAGGATTAGACTGTGACAGAGCAACCAAGTTCTGAGTCTTCCCATCTGAGAGACAAACAGTTCACCAGGTTCTGAGTCTGTCCGGCCCAAAGAGGCAGAAGACACACAGAGACATTTGCAACAAGGTTAAGCTCAGGATAGCAAACCTTCACTTCAAGGTTCCTTCATCTGCGTGTTCCAGATTAAGGACCTTCTGCACCAACTTCAGGGCCTCATCTGCGTGTTCCAGATTTTAGGACCCTTTGGTGCCCCAGGAGATCAGCATCCCACAGATCTTCGTGTTCAAGGCTGTTGAAACGGATTCCAGCTCCTTTCTTCACTGCACTGACTCCCAGCAAAACCAGTGGAAGAATTCATCACCATCGGACTGCTTACTCAACCACGTGGAACGTAAATATCACTTAACCAAACCTCTTTCTAGAGACCTTGGCATTGTTGTATATTATCAGTATATGATTTTCTAATTTACATTACAAGTAATATAACTGATGCTAGTTAATAACAAATAATCTTTTGTTTATTTGTTTGATACATAATAAGGTTCTTCACCTTAATTTCAGAGAAACAACAGTTTATCTTTCCGTAAGATAACGTATCTCTTCTGTAGCCACACTTAAATTACTCACATGTATTTTATGCATTTTACGCACTTTATTCCTTTATCATTCATTGTATTCATTTAGTAGTTGTGTTAATTGTTCTGTTTATCTTTTGTTAATAAAATCTATTTTATTACAATTGTGTCTTCCTTGTGCTGATAAAGCAGAAAAGGCTCTACAAGTTAGAAATCTCACCAATCTTTCAGATAAATCAGCTGACCAACTCTTCCCCCTTTACATTCATTATAAATGACTGGACAGCCTCCTATTCGTAGTGATCTCATACAGCCAAGGTAAAAGACCTTGACTAATGTCCCAAAACGAACTGGGGGGAAGGTGGTCATCTGATGTACTCATAACCACACCTTAAGTGACGTGTGATCCAAAAATCACAACGTCAGCGGTGACATCCCTGGTGAAAAAAAAGTATACTTTATTGTATTTCAAATATATTCTCTTTTCCGATAGTATATTAGAAATATACTTATAAAAAAGTACCATTTCTAAATATATACAAAATATATTAGCATCATATTTTCACAATACAACTTTTAACACACTTTAAAATAATTGTATTTTCATATATTTTCTAAAAATATATTTTAGAAAAATATAGTTTAAATGAAAGTTTAGTGTACTTATTTGAACATTACTTTAAAAAACATTTTTTTGTATATTTTAAACTTATGCTCGAAATTGTCATTGTTAACAATACACTAAAAGCATATTTTAAAAGTACAGAATATCAATAAGCTGAATATCAATAACCTTAAACATTATTTAACAAAGTTAAATAATGTTTAAGGTTATTTATTCATGCTTAACTGTTCAAGCTTAAGCATGAATAAATAAGTGATAATAAATTATTATTATATACATAAATTATTATATGCACTAAAACCCCATTTTTAAATATATGCAGTGTATGCTATAAGTCCTACTTTAGTTGTGATTTAAGTGTAAATATAAGTTTACACTGACAAAGAAGAATCGTGTTACAATTGTAATTGTAACAAAAATTCAAAAATCCATTTACAACTCTGTAAAAGTCTGGTCAATATTGCCTTTAATATTATCTAATAGTTTTAGCACATCCACTTTGCATGATTTGTCTCTCTAAAAACGTTTTATATTTTCCTTCTGCAAGATCAACCATGGAGCAACCTTTACTACGGCTCGAGTAACAGCTCGAGTGACAACTGCACCGACGTGAACGATCTCTTCAAGAGGTACTACCTGCCTGCCATGTACGGTGCAATCTTCATCGTGGGAGTTGTGGGTAACATCACCGCTCTGCTGGTCTATGCGCTCAAAGTTCGTCCCTGGAAGAGCAGCACCATCATCATGGTGAACCTCGTCATCACTGACCTTCTCTTCATGGTCAGCTTGCCCTTCTTGACCTACTACTACGTCCTCAACGACTCGTGGAATCTGGGGATCGTCATGTGCCACTTTACACGCTTCATCTTCCACTTCAACCTGTACGGCAGCATCCTCTTCCTCACCTGTCTGGCCATCTTCCGGTACGTGGCGATCGTGTATCCGTTGCGCATGAACAACTTCAAGCAGAAGCGATGGGGTGTGTTGGCTTGTGCCTTGGTTTAGGCCGTGACGAGTTAAGTCCAATTTTTAACCTGTTTGACCTGGTTGAAATTAACAACAAGACATACTGCTTGGACTTTGCGAGCAACAAGATAGAAAAAATCTGGCCGTACTGGGATATTTGCTTCCTCTGGTCGTGGTCTGTCTTTGCTATTGGCGCATCATTAAAACACTAAAGAAGGGTCCTCATATGGGGTGCAAGAGACGGGTTAAAGCGAGGCGTCTCACCGTGTTGATATTGACGTGCTTCGTGGTTTGTTTTCTTCCCTTTCACGTGTTACGAGCTCTGAGAATCTACACGAGACTCACTCCAGAAACCAACTGCATGCTGGACCGCTGCGCTCACACCGCCTACATTATCTCGAGGCCGATCGCTGTACTCAACATCATTTTTAACTTGCCGCTCTACACGTTGTCTGGGGACTTTAAGAAGGCCTTCATGGATCTGTTCAGATGTGGTCAGCTCATGTCGAGGACTGAGGGGGCTGAGAATGGGCTGAGATCAACAAACCCACGAGCAACATCACAAATGTGCTACGCAGCTGAGACTCAATGGCGCTATGAAATAGCCAATATATGAAGGGAAACATTGTCATCATTTACTCACTCTCTTGTCATTCCAAACCTGTATGCCTTTCTTACTTTTGTGTAATATAAAAGTTGATATTTTATAAATTAAACCTTTATATAACTTCCTGTAATATTAAGCAGTGTTCTTGTAGGACCAGAACAATAAAATAAAACCTCTTTAATCATAATATAATCACTTGAATGTACAGCCTCAGGTGGTTTCATACTTTGCATACAGGGCTTGTCATTATCCGCCAAAAGCATCCAAAGTGACTTACATTGCACTTATTATGTTTAGATGCATTTTGGCCATATAAATGCATTATTCTTTGCTGTACTGCAGCCCCACACACAATACCAGCTGCACTTTCTCCTCTCATCTCTCCTTATAGAACCAAACAATGATGCAAATCTGTTCTCTGTAAAGATGATATTGCATTGTTTCTGTACATTGGTGTATCTATGTTTTGTGGCAGTTGTTCATTACATGATTGCTTTCCTTCATACATTTTTATTTTATGATGATGGGGTAATGTAATTTGTTTGTAATGGAAGATAAACAGCAGTAGAAGTGCTTTAAATTATATTTGCATTGTGTACTTTCTTGATATGTATAGTAGTACTACATTCAAATCAGAGAAAACTGTGTTTGAATAATATCAGCATGGCACAATTGACTCTGCAGAGCGAAACTCAAGCTTCTCAACAAACAAACGGTTGCTATTTTATGCAGAACAGTTTTACTTTCAATTGATAGTCTTTGTTTTATATAACCTGCCGGAACAGGCCCATTGACACGGTCTGAATGAAGTAACTAGTAAAACAAATTCATCAGAAATGCCGCTCTTATATAACAGCGTTCCACCGCACGCCTCCAGCTGATGTTTAGATGGATTGATTTCCACTAAAGGAAGAGGAAACCTCCATCAAACACTATTGAGATACAATTCAGGGAATGTTTATGAGATTTGTGTCATAATTCATACCTCATACAGCAAGTCTTAAAATGTTTAGCATGTTATTGTGTTTTGAAACTTTTTTTTCTAATTTGCTCCAAATCAAATGAAGTTCCTTTACCGACTTCACCGTGTATTAAATATCTCATGAATCAGCTCAGATTTCATCTGTTATTCACACATGAGGAAATGCCTCTCATTCACTGGACGAAAAGGAAGAAGCAGCTTCTGCATATTTATTGTAAATAGACAGTTCTTTAGTCTCCAACGTGTTTTTAATAAACACTTCCTGGTTAACTGTATGAACTATTACTCAGAGGTCTAAAAATAAATCCTGTTTGACATTTGGCTACTGTAGGGCACCATATCGACTTAATCAAAGAATTTGCTGATTTAGTACTAGCTGCAGATAAAGTCCTAATTGTTGGTTATGTTAATATCCATGTAGATAATGAAAAGATGCATTAGGATTGGCATTTAGAGGCATTCTGAATGCTATTGGAGTTAGAAAACATGTATCAGGAACCACTCATTGTCCTAATCATACTTTAGAGCTAATATTGTCACATGGAACCATTGTTGATGCCGTTGAAATTTTGCAGCAGAGCTAAAAAAAAAAAATACTCATCTTAGATCAAGTCTCCTGTATACTCGATTTAGCCAAGGCAACTTCATGTTACAAATATGGTAGGGCTACTGAATCTTAGCACTTCATTTGATACAATCGACCACAACATTCTTTTAAATAGACTCGAAAATGATGTTGGCATTAGTGGAATTGCATTGGCATAGTTTAAACCATACTCATCTGACCGTTATCAGTTTGTAGAAGTAAAAGATCATATTGATCACAAGTTCAGTCCGGAGTCCCACAAGGCTCAGTGTTAGGACCATTGCTCTTCACCCTGTACATGCTACGGTAGGGAGATATCATTAGGAAGCATGGTGTAAGTTTTCACTGTTATGCTGATGATACTCAGCTCTATATTTGACTAGGTATTTCCTACTACTTCATTATGAAAAAGCTGAGTTTTTCTAATTATTGGACCAAAAACCTCTGCACATAATAACCCAGAATACTGTCCAACACTTGATGTCTGCTCTGTCACTATATTGGTATTTGCACCAAACTGTCCTGTAAGTTAAAAAAATCATGCAGCAAGAGTCAGTGTTTCAAGAACCACTACGCACAGACCAGTGATGTGCAGGTCAATGTATAAACAACCTGCACCCAACCCTACTAACCCGCCCACAACTCGAACCGCAAAAAAAAAAAAAAAAAATAGAAAGAAATTTTGAACCTGACCTGCTTCCTGACCCACATTTTTTAAAAGTTGTAAATGCTCATTGTAGCATCAATTTATACATCTATTTCGTTTCATTTTCTTAACAATTAAGATGCTGCATTTGTTTATCTAGTCTAAGCGTGCGACACTCCCCCGACTTTCCCAACAAAACTCCCGCCCCCTCTCAGAAAATACATATAACTGATATTACTGAGCTATATGTGTTTAAAAGTAGCCTATTAAAATGGTACAATGGCATTGCTCAGTTCAACGTGTCGGGAAATCGCCAATCGGGCATTTTGTCCTGCATCAGGAAAGAGGTTGAAGGCCTAAAAGCAAAAGTAGTCCAAGGCACTCGATGGGTGTATTGAGAAAGTTAAAAAGCCTTTATTTTTTCATGGCTTAAACATTTAAAAAATTGGTGACAGGTACACCTACGCGTTGCGGCTTTACATGCCTTCGTCAGGGTGTGTATAACAAACAACATCTCAAGCTCATTTCTAACCAGCCATTAATTGATCTAATTACAGACACCTGGTCATTCAGTGTGTGTGTGTGTGTGTGTGTGTGTGTGTGTGTGTGTGTGTGTGTGTGAGAGAGAGAGAGAGAGAGAGAGAGAGAGAGAGAGAGAGAGAGAGAGAGAGAGAGAGAGAGAGAGACAGAGAGAGAGAAAAAAATTATATATATATATATATATATATATATATATATATATATATATATATATATATATATATATATATATACACATACACACACACATACACATATATACACATATACATATATATATATATATATATATATATATATACATATATATACACACACACACACACACACACATTTAAATGAAAAATAAATAAATAAATAAATAAACAAAAAATACACACAATATTGTATATATTCCACAATAACATTAGGTAATACAGCAATACATAAATCAAGTAATTCATATATTTAAGTTCAATGTAATTCAAAAACGTTCAATAATATTACTAGAAATGACTAAATTATATTACAAAAATGGTACAAAATCTAGCTCTCCGTTTAAGCCTGGAAATGTAGTTGCTTTTAGTGCATAGATCCAGAAAGACTCTCTTTTTAAAAGCCTGTTAACTCTATCTCCTCCTCTTATTGATTTAGGAATATGCTCAATGCCAACTATTTTCAGTGTACTTGGGCTACCATGATTTGTATCTCTATAATGTATAGCCATAGGGTACAGAGGGTTACAGACTCGAATAGCATTTTTGTGTTCTGATAATCTTGTCTTTAATTTTCTTGTAGTCATCCCTATGTAAAAGCAGCCACATGGACACTCCAACCTATACACCACGAATGAAGTATTGCAATTAATTAATGATCTAATTTTGATTTCTAAGTCTGAGGTCACATCTCCAAATGTATTAGTCTTAATCATATTATCACAGTGATTACAGTTGCCACACCTGTAATTTCCTGTACTCAAACTTAGCCAGGTGTTTGATTTCTTGGAGGGAAGATGGCTTCTTACTATTTTATCTTTAATCGTGGGTGCTTTCCGGAATGCAATAGAAGGAGATTCAGGCATGACTTCTCTTAGATAAGGATCACTCATAAATATTTCCCAGTTACTTTTTATAATTTTCTCAATTCTGTTGGCCTCTGTACTATACTGTGTCACGAAATATACTGAATTATCAGGATCTTGTGATTCACGTTTTTGTCGTAATAGCTCATCTCTACTAATGTTTCTCTCTTTATTGTATGCTCTGTTAATCACAGTATTTGTATACCCTCGTTCCCTAAATCTTTGACTCATATCTTGTGCCTTGATGTTAAAGTCTTCTTCCTTATCACATATTCTTTTCAACCTCTGGAACTGGCCAACAGGAATATTCTCAGTCATCCATAAAGGGTGAAAGCTGTCTGCTCTTAATATGGTATTTCTGTCCGTTTCTTTCCTAAAAATGGTGGTATGCAACACTCCATTACTTTCTTTAACGATTTTTATGTCCAAAAAATTAATCTGAGTGTGTGAAAAATCTAGACTCAACTTCAGATTTACGTTGGTATTATTTAAATATGCGTGAAAAGCTAGCAGATCTACTTCAGACCCTGTCCATATCAATATAATGTCATCTATATATCTACCCCACCATTTCACATACTTTAAATATGGATTTAAGTCAGAAAATACAAATTTCTTTTCCCAATATCCCAAAAATAGATTTGCATAATTTGGGGCAAAGCAGGCACCCGTAGCTGTACCTTTAATTTGTTTATAAAATTCATCTTGAAACAAGAAAATATTGTTATTCAATGTCCATTCTGCTAATTGCACAATAAAACATGTAGGTGTCCTTTCAGTAGATGATCTCATATCCAAATAGTATAGTAATAGTAGAGGTTGAAGGCCTAAAAGGTGCTGTTGGTGGCCTAAAACAGAAGATAAGCCTACTTACTTTTAGATTTCCTTGCGCTGTGTAGAAATAATATTGAATTAACTGTCCCTGGGTTGAGATGATTTCTTCACGTTCAGCTCCAACACGACCTGCGGAGCTGAATGTGCTTCACTGGCTGCACTTTATACTGGAACACAGAGGATCGTCCTTGCCAATGTATTTCATAGTAAATTGTGTCTAGTAGGCCACTATATAACTTACAAAGGTTTAATTGGCATCTTTATTTCAAATGACCCGACTGACCGCGACCCGAATATCCTTAAAAATATGTTTGGATGACTCGTAACCACGGGTGACCGCTGACACCCGCTCATTTTGGATCAACCCGCACATTACTGGCACGGGTTTCAACTGTCGCATTCCTTGTGTCAAGCCACTCTTGAACAACAGACAGCATCAGAAGTGTCTCGCTGCATGGGCTAATTAAAAAAAAAAGGACTGCTGAGTGGTCCTAAGTAATGTTCTCTGATGAAAATAAATTTGTATTTCCTTTGGAAACCAAACCATATTCTGGAGGAAGAGAGGAGAGGCACACAGTCCATGGTCAACGCAGCCGTTTGCCAGGAAGTTTTAGAGCCATTCATGCTTCCTGCTGCTGAACAACTTTACGGAGATGCAGTTTTCATTTTCCAACAGGACTTGGCACCTGCACAGTGCCAGAGTCCTGTTCTGTTCTGGCTAACTTATTTTAATTATAATTATTCATAAGTATGTAGTGTCATAACTACATCTCTGACATTTATAACAAACGAAACAGTTTGAAAATTGGTGGAAAATTGAGCAAGTTATGGTTATTTAAATGTACATGCACCATTAAAACGCACTGTTACGAGTGAGCGAGCTGCCTGTGACAAGATGTCCGCCAGTTGCGGACGGCGACCTCCATTGGCCAACAGCGCGCATGAGACATCTAGCCTTTATCATGGATATCTATGCCAACGCCACCCACTCACAGGGCACACCTGCTACTCATCATCACCTCAGGCCATGTCCACACTAATACGTTTTCATTTGAAAACGTATATTTTTCTCTCTGTTTTGGCCTTCCGTCCACACTGAGACAGCGTTTTAATTCAATGAAAACGTATCGTTTTGAAAACGCTCTCCAAAGTGGATACATTTGAAAACGCCTTCTTCGCGTCGTAGTGTGGACTGTGAAAACAGAGACTTTTTAATATGATGACGCATTTTTAGCCATGTGATGCAGTCATATGACCAATTCACGCCATATTTATTTTGGCACGTCTCCCAGTCTACATTTTCACTTGCTTGTTTTAGCACTTTATATTCATGTGTTACTCGCAGCAACAACTCCACCTCACTGTCGACCCATTTAAAAAACTCAGTGCCTTTTCTCGACATTGCCACAAAATAAACGAGTAAATAAACGAGTAGCGGTAATGACGCAAGTCGAAGCGTCTTGGATTTGCACATGCGCAGTACGGGGATGTAAGCGTTTTCAGACGTTTCAGTGCAGATGAACATTTTTTGGAAAACGATTGAAAATGATAGTGTGGATGCGGAGCGTTTTTAGACGAAAACTCAGTTTTTAAATTTATCCGGATTAGTGTAGACGTAGCCTCAATCACCACCAGCACAAAAGACACACACACACACTATCAGTCACTGTCCGGTCTCGTCTAGAGAAGGTACTAACGCTCTCTGTTTTACCTCAGGACTCCGGCGAAGATATCTATTGATCTCCAACGTCTCTTGTCAAGTCTCCCTGTGTTTCTAGTCCAGTGTGTGTGTGTCCAACGAACTCTCCAGCGTTTCCCATTCCGTCACAAAGACATCCTGCTCACCTGCACTTCACCCCATTATACTCTCTGGTGCTCAATAAACTCTAACATCTTTGTTTCTGCAGTCTCTACCGGTGACACTAATATTAGTCTCTGAGTTTATCCCGTGGTTTACAGTAGTCTGTCGGATCCAGATCAGTTGGTTGACCTGCGCCTAAACATGACCACACGACAGCTCTAAAGTGTTAGCAGAGACTGTCAACTGGACTCTCCCCTGTAAATGCCTCCTTCACTTCACCTCTGTACAGATAAAAACGTTATTGTAATTATCGTAAAAGACTAAAAACACGCTATTCGCAGTGCTATGCATGCAGTAATTTGGCATTTTGTATAGAAAAACTATGCGCCTGACGCGCTTGCCTACACTAAACACGTAATGCTTGCATGCCGTCACCGTTCTGACTGATTCACTTTTTATTTTTTTACTTTACAAAGATGATAACGGTATAGTTTCAAACCTATTTCAAAACCTCAAGGTTTGCGTTCTCTAGATGCCGAACTATTGTCTCGCCCACATTCTTTCTAAAACTTATTACACCAGTTTCAGTCCCAAGGAGATCTCAGCTCAAGAAAAAAGTTCCAGCTAAAGTAAGTTTTTGATGAAATCATTTCCTGTTTCCTATTCCACTATACCTGTGGCTCTAAATCCCGCCCATACGCTCATGTGTTGACAGGTCATATTGCCTTTGTGTTTTGAAGTGACATGAATGAATGCAAATGAATGTGATAGAGACTTCCCAGGAACTGTTCATCAGAAGAGGAAGGATCAGCTCAGGCATTTAAACTCTGTCCATGATCACCACAGTCCGTTTCTCTGAGGAACCAGCGGTTGGATGAGTGGCATCAGCTTCAACTGTAAGTATTCACCTCTTCTAAAAACAGATTGTTATTACAGTAGCTCTTCTAGTATTATTGCATCTCATTAATCATATCCTTTAAACAATACATATTTTAAGAAGGTATTTTCAGAGATTATACTTCAAATGATCACTGTGAAAACTGCCACAATTTAGGCATCAATTTAAAATTTTGTTGATCACTTCGCGTTGGTTGGTTCTTTGCCGCCACTTTAAAATGGTTTCATGCCCAGCTAGCCGTGGGTTATCACTTATACCATGACCATTTGCCATCTTTGGAAACTTAAAGCTGTTATTGATGTTTGCAGCTGAATTTGAAGTTATTTATGTTTTAATTATTTAGTGTTGTGTTTTGTGAATTGATGTTGTGTTTTGGTGTATCTTATGATCGCCAGTTGCTGAATAGAAGAAAATGCCTTTTTTTTTATGTCTCACAGCAAACAACAAGCTAAATACTACAAAATGGTTGGCAAGAATGTTATTCATCTGACGGTTTTAAAATTCAGTCTTCTTTTAACATTATCTAGTCATCCGAAATGAGTTTGCAGCAGAAGTCACGAGAGCAAAATGTTATTTTATATTTCTGTTATTTTATATTAGGTTGATTAACTTAGTAAAATGCATTTAATAAATGTGACTGAAAACATGTATTGATGTGACTATTGGATATAAAATAAACAATATTAATGCCACGATTTATGGGAGCCTGGTAACTTACACGTTCACACTTGGATACGTAGATAATTTACATTTTTGTGCTGTCAATACGTCAATATTGTACATTTTAGTGCTGTTAATAAGTCAGTATTGTACGTTTTATTGTGTGTGAAAACGTTAGTAAATGTACGTGTAGTAGAATCACACTTTACGTTAAAATATTTTCATGAGATCACGTTGCTCTTCTGCTTGACAGGCTGAAAATTTGGTTGGGTCTTTCTGGAGCTGTACTTAATTGGTTTTGGTCTTATTTAATGAATCGTGCCCAGTTCGTTGGTTAGGGTAACTACAAAACTGATACCGCCCCTGTTCGACAGGGAGTTCCTCAGGGTTCAGTATTGGGTCCAATTTTATTTAACAATTATATGCTTCCGCTTGGGCAGATCATCAGGAAATATGGTCTTGGGTATTACTGCTATGCGGAGGATACACAGATTTACATCAACACTAGTCCTGATGTCCATTGCTCATTAATAGCTTCGCGTAGCTGTCTAGCAGAGATCAGTATCTGGATGCAGAATAACTTCCTGAACGGCTCCAGAACTTGATGCAGATTGGTAAAGTGGCAGCTACTCCTAAGGCCGAGCAGATCCGTTTTATTGTTGATTCCTGCATGGTAATCCCTACTTCATGAAATCTTGGTGTGATTGTTGATCCATTATTAACATTTGAAGCACACATAAAACACATCTCTAAAACTGCATATTTCCACCTGAGAAACATAGCTCGACTAAGACCTTCTCTCGCTTTTGCAGAAACTGAAAGGCTTATACATGCCTTCATTACAACTAGGCTAGATTACTGTAATGCCTTTCTCTCTGGCCTTCCAGATAAATCGTTGAGCAAGCTTCAGTATTCTGCCGCTCGTCTGCTCACTCGTACTTCTCCTCGTGAACACACTACACTGGTTCTTTCACAATTGCACTGGCTTCCCATAAATGCGAGAATTGATTTTAAAATTCTTATTTTAACATACAAACATACAATTTTAACTTCATGGGACTGCACCTGAGTATCTTTGTGATCTCACCAGTCCTTACTTCATCAGCCTTCATGTAAGCTAAAGACCATGACGGAAAGAGCCTTTTCATACAAAGCCCTCAAGCTATGGAATGTGCTTCCTCTGCTCATCAGAAATGCACCAACATTGGGTCGTTTTAAAAAGTTAATTAAGACACATTTATTTAAACCTTTTTTTATCTAATTATTTGATTTATTGCTTTTGTTGTTTTGCTCTTTTTACTGTAGCGCTTTGGGTTTAAGAAAAGCGCATTATAAATAAAGTGTATTATTATTACTAATATTAATATTACCTTTTCTTCAATGACATCTTCAACAACTATTTTAACTGAGTAAACTGACTAAAATTATCTGATTCCAAATAGACTTTGCTATCCAGAAATGAAACAGAGTAGGTGTCAATTTCCATGTAAAATTTTGAATATTGTTTAAAAATAGAATGAAGCCATCGAAACTTTAGTCCTGTATCGGGGTTCCTGCGAGTGTTTTGATGACTTCATTCTATTGTTAAACAATATGGTTAATATGGTTAATATGATGAGTGAAAATGGGTTTAACAAGAAGGTTCCTGAGTAAAAATCAGGAAATAGTGATTAAAATGGATGTTATGAACGTGTTTGATTGTATGTAGGCTGTAAAATGAAGAATGTTTTATTTTTATATCAGACCATTATTGTGGATCTGACCATTTTATTTTATCTTTTTTTATTATTATTTTTTTTATTATCTTTACAACTGTTTTAACTGCTTGTTTTTAATTTTTTATTCGTCCATATGGTATTCCTTTTTCTCATGCATTTGTTACCACTGTTTTAATTCATTTCTATGTAAAGCACTTTGAATTGCCATTGGATATGAAATGTGCTATACAAATAAACTTGCCTTGCCTTAACAATAGCTGCATTTCCATTGCACTTAAAATTGCACAAATTAAAAATACACCCAATGGAAACACATCAAGCCATGGATTGAAAGAGGGCCTTTTAAACCAGAAGAAGTTACTTGGATTATTTTTTTTCTATAAATACAAATTTGAAACTCAACCAAAGAGTACCTTCTGGGATTACTTCCAGCAAGCAGCCATCAAGATGTTTCCATTAATAGGAAAACATTAAGTTTTAGTTGCAAAAGATTGGTTAATGGAAATGCTGAAATTTCGAAATATTGTTCAAATTTTTTAAAATCTGTAATGCATACCAGGGTAATGTGGATACTTTTCTTCTTTCATTGCAACTCGTTGGATAGATCAGTTCATCATATTGCTGAGGTAATCAATGCCAATCAGTTAAGCACATCTACTTTGCATGATTTGTTTCTTTAACAATGTTTTATATTTTCCTTCTGCAAGATCAACCATGGCGAGCAACCTTTACTACGGCACAAGTAACAACTCGAGTGACAACTGCACCAACGTGGACGATCTCGTCAAGCGCTTCTTTCTGCCCTACACATACGGTGCGCTCTTCATCGTGGGAGTTGTGGGTAACATCACCGCTCTGCTGGTCTACGTGCTCAAAGTTCGTCCCTGGAAGAGCAGCACCATCATCATGGTGAACCTCGTCATCACTGACCTTCTCTTCATGGTCAGCTTGCCCTTCTTGACCTACTACTACGTCCTCAACGACTCGTGGACGCTGGGGGACGTCATGTGCCGCTTTACGCGTTTCATCTACCACTTCAACCTGTACGGCAGCATCCTCTTCCTCACCTGTCTGGCCATCTTCCGGTATGTGGCGATCGTGCATCCGTTGCGCATGAACCACATCAAGCAGAAGCGATGGGGTGTGTTGGCTTGCATCTTGGTCTGGGCCGTGACGTTGGCTGAGTTAAGTCCAATTTTTAACCTCTTTGACCTGGTTGAAATGAACAACAAGACATACTGCTTGGACTTTGCAAGCAGCAAGACCTTTATTACCTGGCCGTATAGTTGGGCATTGACCGTACTGGGATATTTGCTTCCTTTGGTCGTGGTCTGTCTTTGCTATTGGCGCATCATTAAAGAACTAAAGAAGGGTCCTCATATGGGGAGCACGAAACGGGTTAAAGCGAGGCGTCTCATCGTGTTGATATTGACGTGCTTCGTGGTTTGTTTTCTTCCCTTTCACGTGTTACGAGCTCTGAGAATATACACGAAACTCACTCCAGAAACCAACTGCATGCTGGACCGCTGCGCTCACGCCGCCTACATTATCTCAAGGCCGATCGCTGTACTCAACATCATTTTCAACTTGCCGCTCTACACGTTGTCTGGGGACTTTAAGAAGGCCTTCATGGATCTGTTCAAATGTAGTCAGCTCATGTCGAAGACTAAGGGAATCATTAAAGTGGCTGTGATCAACAAACCCATGAGCAACATCACATATGAGCAAAGCAGCTGAGACTCAAGCCTTACGAGCCAGAGTCAATGTCACTGTGAAATAGCCAATATATTTATAGTATAAATAGCATTTATTTATTTATGAAGAGAAAGTTGAACAGTGACTGTGGGTCACTTTTTAGGTTTTATCATGAATATTTGTCCAATAAATCGTAATAAGCTCTGTGCTTTGATATTTTTGATATGAAGGTAATGTCATTTATTTCTCATTCAAGTTTAACAGCAGTAGAAGTTCTTAAAATTACATTTGCATGGTTTATCTTTTTGGTTTATTCAACATTCAAATCAGAGGAAGATGTAACTGTATTTGAATAATATCTGCATGGCACAATTAGCTTCTCGACAAACAAACTGTTGCTATTTTATGCAGAAAATGTTTACTTTTTAATTGATAGTCTGTTTAATATAATCTTCCAGAACAGGCTCATTCACACGGTCTGAATGAAGTAACTATTTAAACAAATTCATCAGAAAAAATGTTTATTTTTTTAAACCAATTTAGTAGAAGGAATTATGTAATAAAATGAAATTAGATGAAGTTCTGAAGTACCGACTTTTCCATGTATTAAATATCTGTTCTTCACACATAAGGAAATGTCTCTCATTTACTGGACAAGAAGGAAGCAGCTTCTACATATTTATTATAAATAAACAACTGTTTAGTCTCCAAGGTGATACAATCTAAGAAAAAAATAAAACGGGATTTCCCAAGCTTCCCGGTTAACTGTATTAGCAGTTCACATCTGTGACATGAAATCACGTGGTGTTTTTCTAGATCTGCTCTGCAGATTGCAGGTAAGAGTTTGATGGTTTGTGTCGAGTGGATTGTTGTAAACGTTTGCTGGTTAGAGCTAGTTTAAGCTGGTTCTGAGCTGGAGCTAATTTCTTAAACCAGCTCAATCCAGCTGCCATGCTTCAAAATGTAGAGCATATGCTGTTTTTTTCAACAGGGCAGATTTTTGAAGACTCTCCATTTGCTCTTCCTTTTATCTCAGAGGTTTTCAGTCTGCCTGAGTGGATTGCGTTTGTAGCTCTGTATATAGCTTTGTATTGAAACTCAATCTTTTTTTGCCACAAAACTTAATGTTTTTTTCTGTTTGTATTGCTTAAAATATCTTAATCAACACAGTATATTTGATACTATCTAATGGCTTCCATGCTTACTGTCTTTTTCTCTTTTGTGCATTCACGCTTTTTACGAATCCAAACAAGTAGTGAGTTGGATCAGTCAACAAACATGGTAAATCATGTCATCTTCTAACGTTATTGTCACTTGCACTGCCTACAATTAGCTAATGCTAACTGTAAATTCTCGCAGGTTATTATTCATGTTGGCACTAATGATGTCCGACTTTGCCAGCCGGAGATCACTAAAATTAAAATTAAAGATGTGAGTGAACTCGCAACGGTGAGGTTAGACAATGTAATTTGCTCTGTTCCCCTTCCTGTTCGATGGAATATTGAGATCCAGCAGATTGTCCTCACTCAATGACTGGCTGTCTAAGTGTTGTTCATAGAATAACATAAGATTCATAGACAATTGGAAAAGTTTTTTGGGTGGACCTGACCTGTTAATAGCACAGAGGCAGAGTTTTTGAAGCAGGAAGTAGACGGACTGGCTAAACCAACTGTCTTCTAGTTCTCTCACATCACAGAAGTCAAATAAGATCTAACATATATAGACTTTCTCCCCTAGGTATAGAGACTGTGTCTGTGTTCCGAATTAGTAAATATAAAAAACTCCCAAACCCATTTAACCTGATAACCGTCACGAGGACGGTGACGCACTGAAACTCTCTTTGCTTAAATTAGCTCAAAATTACTATCAGATGTAAGTAATTACCTTGACAAACTATACATCATTAAAAAGATCTAAGACTAAAGTTTAATTTTGTTACCTCTGTTTTATTCTCAAAGTCTTATAATGACCGTAATGTGTTAATATGTGCCAGGAGTTATGAATATGATCTTGGGCGTCGCTACCTTTTGATTGTAATATGCGCGTCATTTGCTCCCATTCATAAAAAACTCTTCTCTGGTCGTCATGAAGACACTCGACAAAACAACTTCCCTCAGGGTTTTTACTTCAAATGTGTGCAGATGTGGAGAAATATTGATAGATTCTCACATGTTTGAGTCAAATTTCTATACAGAGAAGTATTATTTATTCAATCTTTATCCAAAATCCGCGGATGTGTGATTATGAGCGCAGTAGGCTGTGATATGCTGTGTTTTCAATTCATTCTGGCAGCCGGAGGGCGCTGGAAAGCTGTACTACTGAAAATTCACTCCCCTATGCATAGATGAAGAACAGACACACCATGTGACATTCAGGAAGTATCTGACATTACCAAAACAACTTCCTGAGTTCTTTAGATCGCTATTTTATGCAGATAGACACGTTTTAAGACAATAAACACACAATCGCGGCAATATATGGTTGGTCTGTGTTCTTTATGCCATGTTGGGTGGTTTCATAATAGATGATATTTATAATGCAATGCTATTCCACATAGCTTTTAGCATTGTATATTTTCTGTCAGATTTTTTGACCCGAAGCTATATGAGATTACATATTGTTATATAAAACACTCGACTTATAAATTATAAAGTGATATGAAGCAAGTTTTGAATAAAACATGATTTTAATCGTATAAATTGTTGTTTTGCTGGTGTGCTAAGCTAACATGCTAGCTTGCCCTAGATGCACCTGCCACTGAGTAAATACTTTATTTTTATGAACATTTTCTAAATGTAAAACTACTGAACTGCTTATTTGGACGAAATGCATTCAATAGAGTCTCAGTGAGGGTAAAGTGAGAGGTTTGATTTAGAAATGAGGTTTGAATAGAACAGTTTGAATAGAGAATCGTTAGTAATTATAATGCAGACATAAGAATAATAATTAGAGCCATAACCAGTCCGCAGAAGTGTGAATGTGTGCCGGGGAGACAAACTGAATGGGGCAGTTAATTTGCACCTCTAAACAATAGAGGCAAAATAGAATGAAAGCTGATAAGACATGGCAATAAACATCAGTTGATATTTTAGAGATATCTCAAAATAAAATCACATGAAACAATCTTGTAAAACGTTTAATAAAATTCAGAGTTTTAGACTGATCATCTTCAGATCTGAAATATAACATGGTCAGACTTGTGGCTTTAGCTGTAGCGCATTTCTAGATTTCTCCAAGGCCCACTTCAATTTTATTTTCATAAAGATATTTCATACAAATAAATTTCTAATAACTTTACAAAACTTTGAAGCTTATTATAGCTTTTTTTGATTATAAAAAATATTATCATTTTGACTTTACAGTAAACTGCCAGGTGTCTGCTTTCAAATGAGACCATAATTATGCTTTTAGTGCAAAGGATTCACAAACTGTATTTGTTTTAGTCTGAGTATACATTTCTTAGGATTTTTTCAAAATTTAGAAATCAGCTTAACAGGTTAAGGCTAAAAATGTAATTGATGTTCAACAAAAAAAAAAAATATATATAATACAGATGGACAAATTATAAGGCTCAGTTTGTTAAATATTCAATCCCTTTCTTCAAAAGCACTAATTGTAATTTATATGATTACAGATCATAATCTAGTTGGGCTGTGTTTGACAGAAACCTGGCTAAAACCAGACGATTACATAACTTTAAATGAGTCCACCCCCCAAGATTACTATTATAATCATGAGCCTCGTCTGAAAGGAAAATGGTGAGGTGTTATTGTAATTTATAGAATATATTGAGTATTACTCAGAGGTCTACAAATAAATCCTGTTTGAAATTTGTGGTGGCTACTGTAGGGCACCATATCAACTTAATCAAATAATTAGCTGATTTTCCATCAGTTAGTACTAGCTGCAGATAAAGTCCTAATTGTTTGTGATTTTAATATCCATATAAATAATGAAAAAGACAGATTGGGATTGGCATTTAAAGACATTCTGAATGCTATTGGAGTTAGACAACACGTGTCAGGAACCACTTATTGTCGTAATCATACTTTAGAGCTAATATTTTCACAGAATCATTGTTGATGCCGTTGAAATTTTGCAAAAATAGCGATAACATCTCAGATCATTATCAAGTCTAATGTATACTCAATTCAGCCAAGGCAACATCCTGTTACAAATATGGTAGGACTACTGCATCTTAGCACTTCATTTGATACAATCGACCACAACATTCTTTTAAATAGACTCGAAAATGATGTTGGCATTAGTGGAATTGCATTGGCATGGTTAAAATCATACTCTTCTAACCGTTATCAGTTTGTAGCAGTAAAAGATCATATTGATCACAAGTTCAGTCCGGAGTCCCACAAGGCTCAGTGTTAGGACCGTTGCTCTTCACCCTGTACATGCTACGGTTGGGAGATATCATTAGGAAGCATGGTGTAAGTTTTCACTGTTATGCTGATGATACTCAGCTCTATATTTGACTAGGTATTTCCTACTACTTAATTCTAAAAAAGCAGAGTTTCTAAATGTTGGACCAAAAACCTCTGCACATAATAACCCAGAATACTGTCTAACACTTGATGTCTGCTCTGTCACTATATTGGTATATGCACCAAACAGTCCTGCAAGTAAAAAACGGAAACATAGCGAAAGTTGTTTCATAACCGTCATATAACTGGTGCCATTTCATTTTTGCATTCCACTGGTATTGTTTTATTTCTTGATTTCTCATAAGCATGTTTGGTCACTGGTATACAGCTGAAGGAAGTCTTCTGAAACCAGTTCACACAGCTATAGAAAGGTTGTTCATAAAACAGTTAGACTTATTAAAACAACTGGTACTCTAGTCAAACATCTGGTTCTCTAGTCAAACATCTGGTACTCTAAAACTATAAAGGGTATTTACCTACTCAAATGTCATCAGAAATATTTGTGAGCAGAAGAGACTTCTTTCAGTGTTGACTGGTACTGTATATTATATCACTCCTGTATGGGGTTTCTTTTTTATTTTAAGTGTGAGTATTACTCCCTCTTGTGGTTAAATCGGAGCAGTTTCCATGAATTTAGCATTAGCTTGTTGACTATCTCATGAGTGTTCTGCAGTGCCATCATCAGCCACTAGAGGTTGGCAAACACTTGCCTACAGTAACAGTGAACCTGAAGCACGAGTTCCTGGATCAACATCTTTGATTTATTCCAATCAAACAAACAAACAGATTTGAGGCACAAGTTTAGAGTTTATGTAAAGTTTAGGTTTTAAGTAACCACATTTTTAAGTACTATATAAAATTGAATTGGCTATTATAAAGTACATACAGTATATATTTTTAAGTAAAGCTAACAGTTAATATAGATTAAATTAATAACAATATAATTTTTTTATTTCAACTCATTAAATTTTTTTTTTTATATAATTGTATAACTTTATAAATGAAGTTGAAGTTAGTTAAATTCTTTGGTGATTAAAGTAATGTTGCCTTGACTGCATCATGCTTTATATTAACCTAAAAGGAAAAAAAAGGATGCACACTTTAAAATTCAACAGAAATAACAAGTAGGTACTGCTGGCATTTTATTGTCAACTTCCTGTTTGGGATACTCTAATTCTTACCTTGGATACAGTTTAGAATGGATAGTGTGCAAATCTGAACAGCGCTCCTCATGTCTTGTGTTGTGTAGCATGCAGATGGTGTTTTTCACTGGCTGCATGCTTTCCTGTTGTCATGTTTTGTGTGAACATGCAGCTATAATGTAAACTTCTAACGTGACTATTATGTTCATGTCACGTTTGGTGTGAGCACATGTTCATGGGTTTCTTTGTCCCATGTATTCTCATCGATTGTCTAACCCCGCCCACCTTGTTTCCAGATTATTTGTTCATTTGCCCCACATGTCTTCTCTCATTACCCTCGTTTGTTTGCTCCCCATTTAAACCGGGTGCACACTGTGCGATTTTGGCCACGATTTAGCCGTCTGAGACAAATTTAGCAAATTTAGATAAAAGATTCCTCTGATCCTAGGCTAAAATCTGACATCTTTGGTCGTTAGTTTGACATGTTCACCGGCAGCCGATTAATGAGCGCTGCGATCAAATTTTACCTCAGACGAAATTCTGGCAGTGTCAGAAGATTTGGCACACAATCCTGCAGTGTGACTTATCCTGCAACGACAGTCAAATATCTGTTTTTCAAGACAAACTATGACCAAAACGAGAGCTAGAGATTTCTTTATAGCCAGCATTTCAGTCCCGCGTGTAATGCAGCTCACTGTCACCGAACGCGTCATTCATTGATGCAAGTTTTCTTGCGCGTCCGTTTTTAGCGCGCCTTCACTATCGTGCAGTCTGACATTAATGGCAACTGAGATCTTGCAGTGTGACATGGCTTACATTGGGGATCATGTTCGTACAGTCTGACAAGGAACATTTGCAAAGGATTTTGAAAAATCGCACAGTGTGCAGGACCCATTAGTCTCCTGGCGTTTGCAGTCCTGTGCTGGATCGTTGTATATATAGGTCCTTCTCAAAAAAATAGCATATTGTGATAAAGTTCATTATTTTCCCTAATGTAATGATAAAAAATAAACTTTCATATATTTTAGATTCATTGCACACCAACTGAAATATTTCAGGTCTTTTATTGTTTTAATACTGATGATTTTGGCAAACAGCTCATGAAAACCCAAAATTCCTATCTAAAAAAAATAGCATATTTCATCCGACCAATAAAAGAAAAGTGTATTTAATACAAAAAAAGTCAAGCTTTAAATAATTATGTTCAGTTCTGCACTCAATACTTGGTGGGGAATCCTTTAGCAGAAATGACTGCTTCAGTGCGGCGTGGCATGGAGGCGATCAGCCTGTGGCACTACTGAGGTGTTCTGGAGGCCCAGGATGATTCGATAGCGGCCTTAAGCTCATCCAGAGTGTTGGGTCTCGCGTCTCTCAACTTTCTTTTCACAATATCTCACAGATTCTCTATGGGGTTCAGGTCAGGAGAGTTGGCAGGCCAATTGAGCACAGTAATACCATGGTCAGTAAACCATTTACCAGTGGTTTTGGCACTGTGAGAAGGTGCCAGGTCGTGCTGAAAAACCAAATCTTCATCTCCATAAAGCTTTTCAGCAGATGGAAGCATGAAGTGCTCCAAAATCTCCTGATAGCTCGCTGCATTGACCCTGCCCTTGATGAAACACAGTGGACCAACACCAGCAGCTGACATGGCACCCCAGACCATCACTGACTGTGGGTACTTGACACTGGACTTCAGGCATTTCCTTCTCCCCAGTCTTCCTCCAGACTCTGGCACATTGATTTCCGAATGACATGCAAAATTTGCTTTCATCTGAAAAAAGTACTTTGGACCACTGAGCAACAGTCCAGTGCTGCTTCTCTGTAGCCCAAAAGTGTCTTGACCTGGGGAATGCGGCACCTGTAGTCCATTTCCTGCTCACGCCTGTGCACGGTGGCTCTGGATGTTTCTCCTCCAGACTCAGTCCACTGCTTCCGCAGGTCCCCCAAGGTCTGGAATCGGTCCTTCTCCACAATCTTCCTCAGGGTCCGGTCACCTCTTCTCGTTGTGCAGCGTTTTTTGCCACACTTTTTCCTTCCCACAGACTTCCCACTTGCCTTGATACAGCACTCTGGGAACAGCCTATTCGTTCAGAAATGTCTTTCTGTGTCTTACCCTCTCGCTTGAGGGTGTCAATGATGGCCTTCTGGACAGCAGTCAGGTAAAAGCCTCAGGAATCTTTTGCAGGTGTTTAGAGTTAATTCGTTGATTCAGATGATTAGGTTAATAGCTCGTTTAGAGAACCTTTTCATGATATGCAAATTATTTGAGATAGGCATTTTAGTTTTTTATGAGCTGTATGCCAAAATCATCAGTATTAAAACATTAAAAGACCTGAAATATTTCAGTTGGTGTGCAATGAATCTAAAATATATGAAAGTTTGATTTTTATCATTACATTATGGAAAATAATGAACTTTTTCCACAATATGCTATTTTTTTTAAAAGGACCTGTATGTTTCCCTGCTTGTCAAGTCATGTTTGTCTCCCTTGGGGAAGTTAGTTTGTCTTGGTTTATTTTTTATTAAATAAAGCCCATTCCTCCTGCAATTGAGTCCTCGCTGCTTTCCATTCAATAAACCCTGACAAAAATAATTGTTGGTATCTTGGATGAGTGATAAAACATCTTCAAGTAGGTCATTAGAGGCCAGAGGTCATAGATCTTCTTAATATCGTATTTGTCATTAGGATACTATGTTTAATAACTGTTTTAATAACTTTTATATGAAGTTATTTGAATAATAATCTTCAAAATCACAATTCAACTCACAGAAATTAAACAAAACAAAAATAAAAATTAAATTTCAATTATTCCACACAAAACCGAGTCAAAAGGCGCAAGTCCAAGTGAAGTCACGAGTCATTGATGTTAAAGTCCAAAGTCTGACTCGAGTCCAAGTTACATGACTTGAGTCCACACCTCTGCCAACGACATGTTTGCATGCATCTGTGAGTGCGAGCGCAGCGTGGGTGTGACGTCAATGTCGCGGTCGCGCTCACAGCCACATGCAGGGATCGGCTCAAAATTGGCGACACGTGTGACTGATTGGCTGATCGCCGATCATGCAGAAAACCAGCCAATTCCGATCCCTGGCCGATAAATCGGTGCATCTCTAGGTGTGGTGTGCCCACTGGCACCATTGAATTGTGGCTGCTTTCACATAATCCAATGGATGCTGTACACTGGTGGTGGTTGAGGAGACATTGATTGTAAAGCGCTTTGGATGTATAGTAGTATGGGATTAGCGCTATATAAATACCTTTCATAAATTCAAAATACTACTCATGGGATCAGTATGTGGTCATGGCCATATGCAGAGCACAGAAAACAATATTTTACCTTATCTCTATTTTCTTTATTGTATTGAATTCTTTGTTGTAGACTTGCTTACTGTAATCTCACTGGTCAGTGCCTGGAAAGTTTGTCTTCTTCTCTACAATCATCACACTCCTCACTGAGAGAGCTGGACCTGAGTCCAGGATGGAGATGGACAGAAACTGTTACTGGTATCTGCCCTGCTCCATCAACACTGTGACATTGAGTAAAACTCTGAGAAACTCAGTAACTCCAAGAAAAAACTGGGCCCAGATAGCAGGTCATGCTCATTACTGAGCCCTGACACCTAGCAATGCCCAACCCACCCAGAAAAATCTGGACACTACAGAGCAAAAACACTTCAGCGATTAGCATATGGCTTTGTATCAGTAGAAACCCTGGAGTATATTCAAATTATTGTGCTTTCCCCCCTCATATCCCCCTGAGACAAGAGATTTATGCATTTTATTTCTGGAAAAATTCCTCTGATGCAAATTGACGATATTTGCATCATAGGAGGAATGTTTGGCCAAAGGCTAAAGACTACAGCCAGCAGAAGGAGCCGTTTCTGCATGTTTTGAACCCGCTCATGGGGGATGGAGATCACACACTCAGAGGCACTCCTTTAAACAGAGCTATGGTGAGCAATGTAAGTCTGTTAACTTCTCAAATTAATTTCTATGAAAGTTAAGCTTGCAAAGGCATGAACTGAAACGCGCCAGACTGAACTCGCGTTGTGAATGTATGCCGCAAGTGTAGTCGCGATTACCTCAGCTCTCATCACGAGAGCTCATCAGCTCATTTATCTCACTCCTGCAGTTAGTGCTCAGTGCTGTGATACTCGCGCCGTGACTCACTCATTATATTGAACACACACGTTCAGTTTTTAATTGTAGTGTCTTCTCCAACTCAGTCACAGTAATCCAGTAGCGGTGGCTTTGGGAATGGCCTCACAGGGCAGCGAAGCATTCTGGGAATTGTAGTCTTTCATCCCCATGATATAAAAATACATTTTCTGTTTTTCTCAGTCTAGAAGGCACCAAATTCAAAAATAATTTCACATTTTTACTACATTGATGACCCAGTTTAAATACAGATTCATCTTCCCAGCGCTGAAGTACCCCTTTAAAACACCAGTAACACTTCCAGAATTATCCATTAGTTAAGCGTAAATACACTAGCAATACATGATGAACCTTAACATATAGTTAACCAACAACTTTATAAGACATTAATTGCCACATATTCAGTGTTCCTTTAAATGTTTATGTAGGACAAACACCGTTATTTTGTTTTCTATTTTATTTTTCAATCCCTCGCGCACACACACTGTGGATGTGCTTAGGTCTGTAACTGTGTGTTTCTTTTTCTTCGCACTCGATGATTTTCTCGGGTTTTCTTCTGTTTCTTGCTCTGTGTCTTTACTTTGTATTGGTGGATTTTTTCTTCTTCAGGACTTCATTTTGGCTGCCTGCTTGTGTGTCCTTTAGCGGTTGTTTTCCTTTCTCAAGATCCCGATTGAGGACTGCCAGCTGCTTCAGGAACTCTGTGTCAGGCTTGATGTATCTCACCTTGATGAGATTATCAATGGCATCCTCCACAGTCATGTTATGGTGGATCATGAGGTACGCCAGAAAAAATGTAGGGGCGTAGCTGACACCGTCTGTGCAGTGAATGAACACCTTATCTGTGGAAATAAAAACAGACACAAGTTTAAAAAAGTCGCAAACAATTTGTCACTCCAGAACGCTTGATAAAAGATCTTACTTTCTGTGCTTTTCTTGGCCTTCTGGATGAATTTGGCAGCTTTGTAGAGGTATTCACTGATGTCTGAACCTTGCGATGCAGGCAAGCCACAATAAGAGATGTTCATTCCTTTGTAATAACTCGCCCCTGTATTAACGGCTTCTCTCAGGTCTTTCTCCCATGGCACTCCCAACAACACCCTCAGTTTGGTCTTCACTGCAGCCACATTCAGGACGTGAGTAATACCCAGCTCCTTCAGTCTCATTCGGTCTTTTGCTATCTCTCTGCACAAGAACACAACAGCCTAGATTAGCCTTTCACTAAAGAGGATTTACAATGTAGAAATATACCCTGTTCATTCATGGTGTATATTAGTGTAAATGTGTTGTAGACTTACTCATTTCCAATGAAGATGTTGTTCCAGACCGCAGTGACAGGTCTATGACGCTGTGTGCAGCCCTTCATTCGCTTCTCTAATAGCAAACAGTGCTCTTCTGGAGATTGTTCCTGCTTAGAAGGTTTTGGCACAGAACTGCTTGGACCTGGGAGACACAAGTCATCTGAATCAAACAGACCCAATTCAGGTTTGGTCTCTGGGACACACAGGGGCTCCGCCGGATCCAACGGGAAATACTTTTTCAAGAAAGCACTCAATTTCATTTCTTTTTCAGGAGAAGCATCCATATCATCACTGACGTTAACCTCCGGACCGCCTGAAGACACAGGTTTAGTCTCAGGAACGCTTGCATCTGGGACACACGGGGGCTCAGACGGATCCAACGGGAAATACTTCTTCAAGAAAGCACTCATTTTCTTCACTTTTTCGGGAGAAGCATCCATGCCATCACTGACGTTAACCTCCCGAACTTCTGCAGACACAGGTTTACTCTCAGGAACGATTGCATCTGGGACACACGGGGGCTCAGACGGATCCAACGGGAAATACTTTTTGAAGAAAGCACTCATTTTCTTCACTTTAGTACTTTCTGAAAAAAGAAGAACACAAATATGTTATTAGAAACATCACTTACCACAGATCAAAAATTAATTATTAGTCCAACTTGAAAGAAATTTCATTTTTCATTTGTTCTGCACACACACAGTAATTTACGGGAATGATGACCGCATTGACAAAAACTATACACAGTGTGTACGGAACAACTTCTTGTTAAATTACATTAAATGCGGTCGTCACTCCTGAAACTTCACAGTGTGTGTGTGGACATTGTAATGTTGCATCTCAAATGCTCTGTTGACATTCACCTCTTTTTGGGCTGTTCTTTTTGTTCCCTGCCCAGCCGACGCTAACCAGATTCACTTCAGGTTCAGGAGTTGGCTCTGGAACAGCCGGATCAATCCAAAAAAGCATTGGGAAGAATCCACTCATTTTTCTGGCCATCCACTCTCTGGTACTTTCTGAAAAACAAATAATATGTTATTAGAAAAATCTCAAACCACAGATTAGACATGAATTATTAGTCTGAAAAAAAAAAAGACTTTTCTGTTTGCATCTTATTCGTTCTGTACACAGTTCAGTAATTTACGGGAGTGACAACAGCATTTACAAAAACTATACGCAGTGTCGGAACTGAACTGAAAAACTAGTTGTTAATGATGTACGTTGAGAGATGATAGATGATAAGACCAGAGATGTATCTCGTCTGTATGTGCGGTGCAAGAAATCACAGGGAAAGTGGTATGAGCCTTGACTAATTCGTGTTGCCAAATCTTGCAAGCAAATCAGCTGAAACACCCGTGAAAAAAACGAAATAAATGAAATACTGCAACCCACACCATTACACATTAATAACGGCATAAACTTGATTGCTGAATGAGCCAAGCTTAAAAAAAAAAAAAAAAAAAAACTGCTTATAATAAGTGAACATGGCAACACTGCAAGAATGCGCTCTGTGAAGTTTCAGGAGCGAGTCGTGGTCGGTACACACGTGGAATGATCATTTTGGGGACTCACTCCTGCATTTAAATGCATTTATCACTCCTGAAACTTCACAGTGTGTGTGTAGACATGGTAATGTTGACTCTAAAATGCTCTGTTGACATTCACCTCCTGGGCCGTTCATTTCAGGAGAAGCCTTCATGCCATCACTGCCATCCACCTTCTGATCTTCTGCAGACACAGGTTCAGTCTCCGGGACAAACGTGGGCTCAGACGGATCCACTGGAAAATATTTTTGGAAGAAAGCACTCATTTTCTTCATTTTTTCAACATCCATATCACCATTGACGTTAACATCCTGACCTTCTACAGACAAAGGTTCAGTCTCAGGAACGTTTGCATCTGGGACACACGATTCCTTGGGTTCGACCAGATCCATGTCAGGTTCCGTCTCAGGATCACACAAAGGCTCAGCCGAACTGACCGGAAAACACTTTAGGAAGAAGGAACTTATTTTCTTCATCACTTTAGTAAAAAAGAAGAAGAAACAAATATGTTATTAGAAACATCACTAACCACAGATCAAAAATTAATCAATAGTCCAGCTTGAAAGAAATTTCCGTTTGCATCTTATTCTTTCTGTTCACACAGTTCAGTAATTTATGGGAGTCACGGCCGCATCTACAAAAACTATATGCAGTGTGTATGGAACAGAACTGATAGTTGTTAATGACGTTAAATGTGGTCGTCACTCCTGAAACTTTACAGTGTGTGTGTGGCCATTGTAATGTTGCGTCTCAAATGCTCTGTTGACATTCACCTCTTTTTGGGCAGTTCTCTTCGTTCTCTGGCCGTTCTTCTGGCCAGCGGACAGTAACCAGATTCACTTCAGGTTCAGGTTCAGGAGCCGGAGCCCTCCAAAAAAGTGTTTGGATGAATCCACTCATTTTCCTCGCCATCCACTCCGTGGTACTTTCTGAAATTAAATAATATGTTATTAGAAACATTTCAAACCACAGATTAGACATTAATTATTAGTCTGACTGGAAAGACATTTCTCTATTGTGAGTTTGCGTCCTACATTTCTGACTTTTTTCTCAGAACTGCGAGATTTAAACTCACAATTGCATGCTATAAAGTCAGTGTGAGATAAGTCACAATTACCTTTTTACATTTTTTTTAATAAAGTCTTAATTCTGAGAAAAATCATTAGTCTTTTCCCCCTCAAAAATTGGATATTATAACTCGCAACTGCATTATGTCTCACACTTCTCAGAAAATAATTATTGAATTGTTTTTATGATCCCAGATCCCTCTTATTTTGTTAAAAAATTAAATTAAATGCATATTCTGCAAGGGGTATGAAACTTATGAGCAGGATCTTAGGCTGCTTTTGCAGACCGTCAGAGTCTGAGAATCACTGAGAGTTAGTCGTTAAGTGTGTCCCCGTCCCTTACCTGGACCCATCCTATTCCTATCTGATCACTACCCTTCCTTCGCGATTCCCTGGCACACCGAGAACACCAGATTGGATCTCTGTTTGTTTGACACTTTATTCCCCATTTTGAACAATTCATTATTATTTATGTTAATAAACCCCTCTTTGACGCCTGACGCCACACCCACTGTCTGTAGTTTGCTTCACCCACCACAACAATAAAACCACAATCATTGAAATACATAATGAAGAGCTATACACTATGAAGAAACTAAATAAAATATAAAATATCAAAAACCCAAACTACACAAAAGACATCACTGAATACTAAAAGCACGTCTGCAGTTCTCAGAGGACATTTAAAAACAGACACACATTCAGATGTGCTAATATCAATTGGCAAACTATTCAATCATTTCTGAGCCCTCACTGCAGATCTCCTTTAGTTTTATATCTAGTTCTTGGAACATCCAGCAGCTCGTTAAAGGATAACCTCAGACATCTCCCTGCTTCATAAGGTCCCAGGAGCTCAGTTAAATATGTCAGCAATCAAATCTTAAAATCAACCCTTGAATAAACAGGCACCCAAATCAATACAAATCATGTAACGTTAATTTAATTAACTGAATTTAATTAATTTAAGCTGAAATGATCTCATGAAAACAAAAAAGTTATTGTAAAAAGTAAAAAGTTACTGTTATAAGTTGTGCTCATCATAATGATTACAGTAAGTTATATAAAGTTGTGAGAGGTGCATGTTGAGCATTCACCTGTCGGGCTGTCCTCAGGGGTTGTACAGATACAGGCTGGGCGCTTCATCATATCGATGTCGATATGCAGATCCTCGCCCTCTAAAGCGGCGCGAGTGACTGACAGGCACTCATCCGAGTCCACCTGCAGCTGTGCGGTTAGGTCGCCCGGTGAGCACCCGAGGAGCTCGTAGATGCCGTCGGTGACCATAAAGTCCACCTGCACATTCTCCTCATCCGGGACCCAGACACTGTCAATGCAGTACAACTCGCCGTTCACATACACCTCCAGAGACACCTCTCTGCAGTTTGTGTTTGAAGACATTTTGTATGCTGATCAAATCAAATTAGTTCATTAGTTCAGAGATGTTTTCTTTAAGAAAATTTGCCATGTATTGTACCTGATATGCATCAAAATTATAAAATTGTGGGTTTTGTGTCAATACCGAGCCCTCCTAAATATATTTTGCAGCATCATTCTTGCTGTATAAAGGACTCTCTTCCAGTGATCTATAAAATATCACCAAAATGAATGCATCAGTCTCAATTAAGTTAAATGATATTTCTCCATTATGTACTATAAAAAAGATCTATACTTACAGCATTTAAAGGCACAAATACCTGTCAGAATAAAGTGTTTTACTGCAGATTTTTGCTGTTCGAACTGAATTAAATCCAGAGTTTTCATGCACGAGCATGAATATAAAATATGACCATAAACTTCAGACATGGTGTGGATGATCATTTATTAATTTCTCTTTGAATAAATAGTTATAACATTTATTAAAACATCTCAAGAAGACTTACCTATTTTAAAGTACATTTTAACATACATATTTGAATCCCTGTAAGTCAGATAGAGCATCAATCAACAATTTAATTACCGACACAAAGAGTAAAGCTGTTTATTCTTCATTAAAGAGGTGGTAAAAGTACTCAAAAGTTATACTCAAGTGAAAGTATATATACCTAAATAAAAAATTACTCCAGTAAAAGTAGAAAGTTCTCCATTCAAACATCACTTGAGTAAAAGTACAAAAGTGTCAGATTTAAAACGTACTCAAGTACCGAAAGTAAAAAGTAAATATTCAAATTAACTGTAAATATCAATAAGCAGATAAAATCTTTTGGGACTGATATGCAATGCTTTAATTGAACAAATGATAAGATTAGATACTGCAATTAAGATTTTGTTAGTTTGCAATTAATAGGAGACAATGAAGCACCTTAACGCAGTATAGGGGTTAAACTTAAAATAGACATGTTCCATAACATTAGCTCCATAAAACAGATGAGGAGCAAGATATTATTAACTAATTCAAAATTAATTCAAAAGCCATAACCACAATGACATATTACGTAACAATTAGTTAATAGTCATGTGCCTCAATAAGTAAAGTCATACTATAATTTTGCCAATTGCTATGATTAATGATTAATTAAACAGACAACCGAGAGTCGGAATGCATGGCTTTGAATAGCCTACATGAATTTACATTATTAGTTAATGTAATATGTTATTAGGGAATTAATGATGTCATATTTAATTAATAGCAATTCATTTATTACTTAATCTATTAATCATAGAGAATGTTCATTAGTTGCTGATGCAGTAATTATTAATAATGATTCTCATTATTAATGACTCTCTTCCCAGTCTGTCAGTAAAGCCAAGGGGGTAATCTAGCGCTCGGAAAGCGTTCCACCCATAGGGGCGGCCATTGCTAACCAAGCCATCACCTGCTGTTAGCATCCCATTGACTCCCATTCATTTTTGAGTCACTTTGACAGTGAATAACTTTACATCTGAGACGTTTAAAGACTCCATTTGTCCATTGGTTATTTATAAAGAAACACGACAATGCATAAAAGGCTCCATTATCTTGTATCTTACACTATCGCCCCCAGAAGCTGTTTTTGTAAAAATAGGCTAACGATTGCGTCATAACCAACGCGACTCTGTCGCACAGTTGAGAAATTACCGTATAGACCTGAGGAGACGCTCAGAAACAATCTTTGACTGTCTATGAGGCAGTCGGGGGGACGTGGAAACAAAAAGTCCGAGAAAGTCAAGGGAGAAGAATGAGGAGAAGCCGATAGTGAGCCAAAAGCAACGGGAGAAAATATTTAAACAACATGTTTCAGATTTCACTTTCCACAACTACTAGAAGACCTACAGCTGTCAGACAGGAGGCTCACGTCACATCTACGTCCTCAAGCTCAGTCTGAGCCTGCGCAGTTCGCTCAGCCATCAGGAAGTGAGTGCCTCTGATTGGCTTCATTTTTTGCCGTTGAAGTCAATGGGATCGCTCTGTCCATTTATTTTACTGTCTATGGATTCAACAAACACATGGACATCAAAGACAATGCAATACAACACGATCTCATGGTAATGCGTATCAATAGTACGAGTGTGAAATCTCGTGGAATGGATACGCCAAAATGAGTTTTGGTGTGCAAATGCTATGCAGTTTTTGTGTGCATATGGCACGCTCTCGGGTAGGATTAGGGTGGTGGGGTGGGGTGGGGGTTCGTACGTATAATACGCCATAAAGTGCATATCATATGCAAGCGAAAAAACGCGTACCATATGCACAACAAAACTCATTTTGGTTTATACATTCCACAAGATCCTCCCAGATGTATGGTTTCTCTTTGTTTAGATGATGCCCTTTAAATCTTTTGAATTTATTATCTATTTTCCGCTTTACCTCCTCTCCAAGGATATTTATTTAGTCGTTTTGAAAGGTATCTTTTTTTTTTTTTTTTGGTTTAGCTATTTTGTCATTGCCTCAGCCTGTAGGTTAGCCTGACAAGCCAGACCCACATCAAGATGTTTGGTCTGGAAACTCTCCATTGACAGCTCAATCCGAGGGGCGGATAAACGGTTGTCTGTCAAACTCCCTCTGCACACGATAGGATAGCGCTACACCAACCAGAGCAACGAAGGTGAAGCAGAGCTCGCTGACAGATTAAACATTCACCGTATTCGGTCGGCTAAACTCAGAACACATCTTCCCTTTTTAAGAAGGACTTCAGTGCCGTTCTTTGTTCTTTTCTCAGAGAAAAGCTTAACTCCAAGTCTTCCAGGATCGCAGTCAAAGCTGATTCGAAAGACCGCTGCCGTTCGCCAGTTTCTGTGTTTACAACTCGGCCGTCGTCATTATGGCCCCGCCCGCTGACTCTATACATGATGTGATTGGGCCGTCCAGATTGTGAGGAATACAGCTCAGAAGGGTATTGAGAGTTCCTAGACGACACTTGCGGGCAAATTAAATTTGCTGCCGCTAGGGTGCGTCTAGATTTCTAGGCTACCTGTAGGTAGTTGCTTTATATAGATGTTGTTTTATTGCTAATCCACATCAGATGACAATTATTAGATGAAACGTTCAGAGGAAATTATTCCCTATAAGGTTATGTTTCAGCACTTGTTTGCTTTAGTTGGGCTCTTGACCCTTGACTCTTTAACAATAGTCTTTCTCTGGATGCTTTAACTGTGTGTTTATATGACACTTTTGTTATAGCAAAACAAGCCAAAGAGAAAATGTGATCGGGTGACGTTGGCTATTTATTGATGACGACATAATCATCATGTAGTGTCGGAATTACTGATCTCATTCAGAGTGTAATGCTTTTATTTTCAACCAAATTATTCAATCAAAAACTTATTTTAGCTGGACAATAACTTTTTCTAGAGCTGATGTACAGCCAAAACACTCTCTCTTACATTAATTTCCTATTATCACTGTAAAGCTGCTTTGAAACGATCTATATTGTAAAAAGCGTTATAAATGAAAGTGACTTGTCTCATTATGTTAATATCGCATTGACAGCAATGGAATTAGGCTTGTCAGTAGCACACTTTCCCACAGCCAAATATCATCTGAATAAGATCATACCTGTGGCTCTAAATCCCGCCCATACGCTCGTGTGTTGACGGATCATATTGCCTGTGTGTTTTGAAGTGACATAAATGAATGCAAATGAATGTGAGAGAGACTTCCCAGGAACTGTTCATCAGAAGAGGAAGAATCAGCTGTGAATGAGTGGCATCAGCTTCAACTGTAAGTATTCACCTCTTCTAAAAACTTATTTGTTTGAAAAAAACTTGTTGATTGTTATTACAGTAGCTCTTCTAGTATTATTGCATCTCACTAAACATATCCTTTAAACAATACATATTTTAAGAAGGCATTTTCAAAGATTATACTTTAAATGGTCACTGTGAAAACTGCCATTTAGGACAGTTTATTAAAAATTAAAAAAATGTTTTTTTGCCTCCACTTTAAAATGGTTTAATGCCCAGCTAGCCGTGGGTAATCACTTATACCATGGTAATTTGTCATCGATGACAACTCAAAACTGTTACTGATGTTCTCAGCGCTAAATGCAGAGCTGGACAAAGTACACAACTCTATTACTTGAGTAAAAGTAGAAGTACTGCTGGTCAAATATTACGCCGTTACAAGTGAAAGTTGTAAAAACAGATTTTTACTCAAGTAAAAGTACAGAAGTATTTAAGTATCAAAGTAAATTTCCTTTTTTATGCCAATGCATTATTTTATTATTGTTGTATAAATGCACACTGTCATAATGGTTTAAGCCAGTCAGTGACGCTCCATCTGACATAGTAGCATATGACTAACTTAAACTAATTTAAATACTTGTATATAAGTGACAAAGCTCTTTATAAAGCTGCTGTCACTTTAAGGCCGAATGCACGGATCCAATACACTGATACACATCTGATATTCTCCCAACTCTACTCTTCTTTTTCTCCCAGATGTTTATATTTTTAATATTTTATAAGACATACACCAAGTGTATGCCAACTATACTAATCTTGATTTTTTTTTTAAACTGAAACATACTTTCAAAGTATGGCTATGGGTGCACACACTTGTGCCTAAGAACCGTCTTCTTCCATTTTGCTATGAACTGATCAGTGTTCAAAAAAAGTTGGGAAAATGTATATGACCCTATAAGAGTGATTCCTGACAGACTAAAAACCTTTTAAAGATGGAAAAAATCATCCTCCGACTTTCAGAGTTGCTACAGTAACGACTTTCGACCTTGATAGAAATGTAGTGGAGTAAAAAGTACGATATTTGTCTTGTCAAATGTAGTGAAGTAAAAGTCATAAGTTTCCAGAAAAAATAATACTCCAGTAAAGTACAGATACTCAAAAAGTGTACTTAAGTACATTACTCAAGTAAATGTACTTAGTTAATGTCCACCTCTGGCTAAATGTGACTGGAAGGGTTAAATGTACAGTTATTTTCAGCAGTTACTGCTCATCTTTTAACTGGCACTCGAAAATGTGATCACATCTCACCCATCCTCCCAATCCCTCCACTGGCTCCCTGTGCACTTTTGCACTGATTTTAAAATTATTAAATACATTTTTTAACATCTTTGGGCCTGGCCCGCCACGATCTGATCTGCTCATACCCTACACCCCTTGTAGCTCGCTTCGGTCGGCAGATCAGGCTCTCTGTTGGTCTTCCCAAAAACCAAACGTAAACTCAGAGGTGACCGTTCGTTTGCCATGGCAGCTCCGAGACTCTGGAATGAGCTGTCTCTTCACATCAGACTGTTTTAAATCCTGTTTTTAAAAAAAAATCTGTCTGCACATTAACGGTCAATGCCATAAAAGATTAAAAGGCTTGAACAACAAAAAAACATGTAGGTAAAAGCTCACATCACTGTAATTCCATCAAGGCCACCAAAAATGTGAGAAGAAGTACCGAGTGCAAAATGTTTTAAAGTTAAACCATTCATCACAATAGAAAAAGTTTTACAGCTTCAGGTAAAATTCTTCATTTAAACCTTTACACAGAAAAAAAGGTGTCAAAATTGCATCTTATGGGTGCTTACTGGGGAACAGTGGCGGCTCCAGAGATTTTCTGTTGCAGGTGCTATGGTGATGCTTAACACTTAAGAGAAGGTGCTTTGAATTTTGCGTGCTTTGTGTTATTATATATATATATATATATATATATATATATATATATATATATATATATATATATATATATATATATATATATATATATATATATAAATTATAATTTATATTAAATATAATTAATATTAAATATAATATAATTCTGGGCTCTCTTGAGGATGGTTGCTAATATCACCTGCAGCTCAAACCGTAACCATAGTTGCCAAGTCCACGTGTTACGCGACTTTGGGCTTCTTTTTGGGCAAGTCGTGTTAAAAATCTTGAGTCGTGGGTTGCGTTTTTTTGGGCTTATTTTTTAAAATGTGTTTGCTTGTTAGGAAAATATGACAAGCAACTTTGTTTCTTAATAGTTGCTGTTTTGTCCAGCACATTGCTGACACGGTCTTCTCACAGCTAATGGCCATTCAATGCAACGATACTGCAATTCGTCCTCATACATCCCGCCTCGCTCCTCATTGAAGAAAAATTGCGTTCAACGTGCAGGCATGTGATGTGACCATAGACTGGGACATTATAAATGCACGTAATGATAGTTCGTAGACGTAAATAGACGAATACATTTTTTGTTTTACAAACAATACAACCAGAAGACATGTACAGAGACGGAGGAAACAGAGGAGACGCACCTAATTTACCGATTAAAAAAAAAAAATGATAATAATAGATTTTATTTATAATGTACTTTTTAATTCCGAAGAATCTCAATGTATTTATCATTACAGGCTATGATAAAACAATAAAATAAAATGTGTGCATGTTCACCACTGCTAATGTGTGCACTAACTCCGACTATGGGTTACCATAATTAGCCTTCAACATCACTTTTTCCATCTCCAAACCTCTTCTGTACACAGCCTTTATTGCAATTTGAATAATTTTGTAATATCACATCTGTTTTTGCTTTTCAAACTCTGAAAGGTTTCAATTTCATTGCAGGCTCATTTATTGATAAATTGTTGATCATAAATTATATTGATATGATAATAATTAATAATATAGTAATATTGGGCTTGTTTTTGAAGCTGCAGTTGATTATTTATCTCGTGAGAGTTGGCAACACTCACTGACTGTAACGTTAGCATCCTCAATGAAAACCGCCGCCGCCGATTCTCTGTCTTTAAGAATTTTCTTGTTCTTGAGGCTCTGTGATGACGAGTGTTGTGTCTGCACCTTCACAGTCTCGTTTCTCGTTTCAGGATATGACTCAGAACGTGGACGTTTAGGGAGCAAAAAACGATCCATTTTGGTGTAACGTTATTTTACTTTGCTAAAACTCGCTATCAAAAACAATCTCAGAGGTTCGCGGGCGCCGAGCCCATTGGCCAAAGATGATCACCTGTTTGGGCCTCATGTTATTTAAGACTAAAATATCATTTTAAATTATTATTTAATTCCTATTTTAAAAACATGAGAGAATATTCAAACATGACTTTAAAATATGAATATAAAAAATTACAGACATTTCTTGGGGGTGCTGGGCAGGTGCTATGACTAATATAGGGGGAGCTGCAGCACCACCTAGCCCCCCCCTGGCGCCGCCACTGCTGGGGCAGTACCCCTAAAGGACATTTTTGTACATTTTTAAACTCCTAAATTTGCCTTGGTGTACAAATATACCTTAAAGTACTGAACCTTTTTGTGGTAAAAAAGTTACAAAGATGTCCTTCTTTATGGGTACTGCCCCAGAGACAAGCTGTTGTACACCATAAGGTAAAATTGACAAAAAAAAATTCTGTGTTGAATGTATAAGGACTTAAATTCAAAAATCAATTTACAACCCCTCTGTAAAAGTCTGTTCAATATTAACTGCAATATTATATTTAATAACTATAGCCTTTATATGAACTAAAAGTACCTGGTTATACATAGACTTTGGTATCCAGAAATAAAACTATCCAGTGTCATCTTCCATGTAAATTTTTTTTATATTGTCTAAAATTAGACTAAATTACAGAAGAGGATTAGGGCCAAGCAAAAAAAAAAAAAAAAAAAAAAAGCATCTAGAGATTAAAGTCATTATAATGCGAGATTAAACTCGTTATATTTCGAGAAAAAAGTCGAGATATAATCTCGAGAATAAACTCATTAAATATCGAGAATAAAATCATTGTGTTTCGAGAAAAATCTTGTTATATTTCGAGAAAAAAAGTCGAAATAAAATCTTGAGAATAAACTCATTAAATATTGAGAATAAAGTCGTTGCGTTGCATGGCATACTGATAGAGGACATGGCAGAGTTGGATCACTTAGTCAAGCTATATTTCAGACTTTCTTTCAGTAACAAAGAAATACTATCAACTTTAGCTAATTATGACAAAATTATATTAATGTCCTCTATAACGAGTTTTTTCTCGAAACACAACGACTTTATTATCGATATTTAATGAGTTTATTCTCGAGATTGTATCTCAACTTTTTTTCTCGAAATTTAACGAGTTTAATCTTGCATTATAATGACTGTAATCTCAAGATGCTTTTTTTTTTTTTTTTGCTTGGCCCTAATCCTCTTCCGTACTACGGTCATCAAAACCGTCTATGGAAACACGTCAAGGCTTTTGAAACCAGAAAAAGTGCTTAGGATAATTTTTTTTCTATGAATACACATACAGTTTGAAACTCAACCAAAGCACACCTTCTGGGATTACTTCCAGCAAGCAGCCCTCCAAGATGTTTCCATTAATAGGACACCAAGAACAGTCACTGAAATACTAATAGTTTTAGCACATATACTTTGCATGATTTGCCTCTTACAATGTTTTGTATGTTTTTCTTCTGCAAGATCAACCATGTCGAGCAACCCTTACTACGACTCGAGTAACAGCTCGAGTGACAACTGCACCGACGTGGACGAACTTGTCAAGCGCTACTACCTGCCTGCCATGTACGGTGCAATCTTCATCGTGGGCGTTGTGGGTAACATCACCGCTCTGCTGGTCTACGTGCTCAAAGTTCGTCCCTGGAAGAGCAGCACCATCATCATGGTGAACCTCGTCATCACTGACCTTCTCTTCATGGTCAGCTTGCCCTTCTTGACCTACTACTACGTCCTCAACGACTCGTGGACGCTTGGGATCGTCATGTGCCGCTTTGCACGCTTCATCTTCCACTTCAACCTGTACGGCAGCATCCTCTTCCTCACCTGTCTGGCCATCTTCCGGTACGTGGCGATCGTGCATCCGTTGTGGATGAACAACATCAAGCAGAAGCGATGGGGTGTGTTGGCTTGCATCTTGGTTTGGGCCATGACGGTGGCCGAAATAAGTCCAATTTTTAACCTGTTTGACCTGGTTGAAATGAACAACAAGACATCCTGCTTAGACTTTGCGAGCAGCAAGACAGCAATCACCTGGCCATATAGTTGGGTATTGACCGTACTGGGATATTTGCTTCCTTTGGTCGTGGTCTGTCTTTGCTATTGGCGCATCATTAAAGAACTAAAGAAGGGTCCTCATATGGGGAGCACGAAACGGGTTAAAGCGAGGCGACTCATCGTGTTGATATTGACGTGCTTCGTGGTTTGTTTTCTTCCCTTTCACGTGTTACGAGCTCTGAGAATATACACGAAACTCACTCCAGAAACCAACTGCATGCTGGACCGCTGCGCTCACGCCGCCTACATTATCTCAAGGCCGATCGCTGTACTCAACATCATTTTCAACTTGCCGCTCTACACGTTGTCTGGGGACTTTAAGAAGGCCTTCATGGATCTTTTCAAATGTGGTCAGCTCATGTCGAAGACTAAGGGAAACATTAAAGTGGCTGTGATCAACAAACCCACGAGCAACGTCACATATGAGCAAAGCAGCTGAGACTCAATGCCACTGTGAAATAGCCAATATATGAAGGGAAACTCCCCGTAGTTGAATGTGACTACTGTTGGAGCACATCTGATCTGTTCAGGAAGCTGGTTCCAACTGCGGCTGGCATAATAGCTAAAAGCAGACTCTCCTTGCTTTGAGTGAACTCTTGGTATTTCTAACTGACTTAATCCTGCTGATCTGAGTGATCTGTTGGGTTTGTATTTAAACAGCATATCTGCCATGTATTGAGGTCCTAGGTCATTGAATGATTTATAGACAAGTAATAGTAATTTAAAAAATCTATCAATAAAAAATAATCAATCCTAGATGTAACTGGAAGCCAGTTTAACTTTTGAGTCTAAAGAGTCAAGGCGAAAATCAACAGTGTCTGCAGATATGCTTGGTGTTAGCGATATATCCTACATAAACCGCGCGTTAGTGTTCTCATTTAAGCATCTCTTTTTGACAGAGACAGATCTAGCTTCAACGGTAGGAGAAATTGATATATCAAAGAAAATACAGAAATGATCAGATAGTGCCACACCCTGACTCCAAAATCGCACCAAGATTCCTAACTTTACTTTTTTGTCTTTGTTTATTTTGTTATTAAACCTTTAGCCTCACGATATGCATGTATCTTGAGTCCCACAAAGCTCAGTGCTAGGACCTTTGCTTTTCACCCTGTACATGCTACGGTTGGGAGATATCATTAGGAAACATGGCGTTAGTTTTCATTGTTATGCTGATGATACTGAGCTCTAAATTTCTTTGCATCCTGACAAAACATACCAATTCACAAAATTAATGGAATGCAAAGCTGATTGAACAAAAAACAAAACTGAGATTCTAATTATTGGACAAAAAAAAATCCAAACCTGGAATACTGTCTAACACTTGATGGCTGGGTGTGCTCTTTGATACCAATCGTTCATTTGAAAGCAAAGTTTCTAGCATCTGTAAAACTGCGTTCTACCATCCTAAAAATATATATAATTTACGACATGCTCTCAATGACAAATGCAGAACAGTGTGTTCATGACCTCAAGGGTAGATTATTGTAATGCTCTACTGGGTGGTTGCCCCGCTCACTTAATAAACAAACTCCAGCTGGTCCAAAACGCAGCAGCTCGAGTTCTTACTAGAACCAGGAAGTATTGCCATATTAGCCCGGTTCTGTCAACACCGCATTAGTTCCCAATTAAACATAGCACATTACATGTCTATTTTAATCTCAAACCTTCTGGCCAGTTGATTATTCCTAGAATATCAGAATCAACTGCTGGCAATCCTATCTTATCTGATCCTTTCCCTATTTAGCAGCTAAACTCTGGAACAGTCTTCCTAGCCTTGTTCGGGAAGCAGACACAGTTTAAATCTAGACTAAAATTGCATCTCTTTAACCTGGCATACATAGGACATTATCAATTTCTGTTATTCAAATCAGTTGAATGATTGTTTTAGGCTGCATTAGGTCAGCTGGAACCAGGAACACTTCCCATAACACCTGATGTACTCGTTACATCATAGGAAAAATGGCACCAACGCTAATATTAGTCTCTCTGTTTATCCCAAGGTTTACAGTAGTCTGTCGGATCCAGATCAGATGGTTGATCTGCACCTTAACACAACCACTATGTCCACACGACAGCTCTAAAGTTTCAGCAGAGACTGTCAACTAAACAAACGACTAAAACGCTGTATTATGCATGCCAGACAAGTCATTTGACTGTTATTTTGGATAGAAAAACGGTGCACCTGTGCACATACACTCAAAAAATATATAAAAAATGAATTAAAAAAATGAATTTATTTTTATTAAACAAATATATTTAAAATTCAAAACTATTAGATCAGGTTTCTGGTTCAAATGTAATTGCTTCATGTTAAATTGACTTGAAACTCTGTAACTTTGTTTCAATTAAGTAACCCTCATAAAATTATACTTTACTCAATTCAATTATGAACATTGGTTCCATACAACCACCTTATTTTTTTTATTAACATTATATGTTTATTTTTAATCTGTGTTTTAGTCTAGTAAAAAAATCTCCAAATATTTTTCACTAAAGCAACATATGCAGGACTCAATCAAACAGGACTTTCACTTCCCATCATGATTTACACAGTGGCTGAATTGGGAGTGTACACTTAAACATAAATGAAACAGGTAAGATTTATGTAATTTATGTAACAGAAAAACACTCATGTTAAATGAACACTTCTTAGTGTTCATGTGTGTGCTCACTACTGAGTTACAGTACCACTGAAGCAGTGTTGAAATTTATGAGATAATTAATTGATGATTCAGCATTAGTGATGAACACCTGATAATAATGAGCAGAATCAATGAAGGAAAGAGAAACACAAGGGGTGCTTCCCAATTCTTATTTGTGCATCCTCGTTTCCTTTCCTTGCGCCTTAGCTCCACCCCTTCAGGATGCGAGGGAAGGACGCGAGGAAAAGACTCGAGGACGGAGGAATTGAATCAAGAGAAATGATATATCCTCGCTCCCTTTAACGTCACTTTAAAGCGGGGTCAGTTAATGATGACTCTGCACCGCTGGATTTAGTCGGGATTCTTGAATATTAGAGATAACTATTTATATTGTGAGCTTCAGCCTCCACAAAATACCACATTTGTCCATATTTTAATTCATTAATACCAGTTATTATTAACAACGAATTCCAGCTATTAACTGCTTTTTATTCATTGTATAGTATTAGTTTCTATTTGTTTCTTTCATTTTCTTGTGCTTTGATATAATTATGCAACTGTCAGTTGTTGTTATTTGACAAACAATTGTGTCTTGTACATGTAAACATAATAATAATAATAATTAATAAACTGTGCCACGATATGAAAGGGGAGGAGAATAAATGAGTGTCACGTTTAGTCGATAAAACACTTCTGCAAAGGATCCACCTGTGTATCCTCGCTCACGACTCCCCAGGAAACCTCCTCACTCATCGATCCTCGCCTCCTCGCGGTGCAATTAGAGAATTGAGATCTCCTACAAGATGACTGAGCTCCATCGGTTTCCGCGTCATAGGATGGAGGACAGAGGAGCGAGGAAACGAGGAGGGATATTATTGAGAAGCACCCAAGAACAACAACTGACTTCAGCTACAGCTTTAGATGAAATCAACTGAAGATAAAATAAGACATTACATCTCTATATATCTCATCAGAGAATGATTCAACAACCCCACAAACAGCATTACCAGCTTCACACATTACTAACCTGAGTGATGTTATTTCTGTTTAATTGAAAATAATAGTTTGGTTTGTCACCATGATGGAGATAAGTGTTTGCTTTAGTTGGGCTCTTGACCCTTGACTCTTTAACATTAGCTTTTCTCTGGCTGCTTTAACTGTGTGGGCAAAACAAGCCAAAGAGAAAATGTGATCGGGTGACGTTGGCTATTTATTGATGAAGGCATAATCATCATGTAGTGGCGGAATCACTGATCTCATTCAGAGTGTAATGCTTTTATTTACAATGGAAATTAATCAGTCAAAAATGTACTTTAGCAGGACAATAACTTTTTCTAAAGCTAATCAGCCAAAACAATCTCTCTTACATTAATTTCCTATTATCACTGTAAAGCTGTTTTGAAACGATCTATATTGTAAAAAGCGCTATAAATGAAGGTGACTTGACTCATTATGTTAATATCGCATTGACAGCAATGGAATTAGGCTTGTCAGTAGCACACTTTCTCACAGCCAAATATCATCTGAATAAGATCATACCTGTGGCTCTAAATCCCGCCCATACACTCATGTGTTGACGGATCATATTGCCTGTGTGTTTTGAAGTGACTTAAATGAATGCAAATGAATGTGATTGGGACTCGCCAGGAATTGTTCATCAGAAGAAGGAGGATCAGCTCAGGCATTTAAACTCTTTCCATGATCACCACAGTCCGTTTCTCTGAGGAACCAGCGGTTGGATGAGTGGCATCAGCTTCAACTGTAAGTATTCACCTCTTCTAAAAACAGATTGTTATTACAGTAGCTCTTCTAGTATTATTGCATCTCAGTAAACATATCCTTTAAACAATACATATTTTAAGAAGGTATTTTCAGAGATTATACTTCAAATGATCACTGTGAAAACAATTTAAAATTGAGTTGATCACTTCGCGTTGGTTGGTTCTTTGCCTCCACTTTAAAATGGTTTAATGCCCAGCTAGCCATGGGTTATCCCACGTATACCATAGTAATTTGCCATCAGTGACAACTTAAAGCTGTCATTGATGTTTGCTGCGCTAAATGTGACTGGAAGGGTTAAATGTACAGTTATTTTCAGCAGTTACTGCTCATCTTTTAACTGGCACTCGAAAATGTGATCACATCTCACCCATCCTCCCAATCCCTCCACTGGCTCCCTGAGCACTTTCGCACTGATTTAAAATGTATTTATTTATTTATTTTTTAATGTCTTCATGGCCCCTGCTCGTGCCCTACACCCCTTCTAGCTCGCTCCGGTAGGCAGATCAGGCTCTGTTGGTCTTCCCCAAGACCAAACGTAAACTCAGAGACTCTGGAATGAGCTCTGGAATGAGCCTCTGCACATCAGACTGACTGACTCTCTTCCTGTTTTTAAATCCCGTCTTAAAACTCATTTATTTTCTTTGGCTTTTGGATCAGTCTGTGGGTTGACTTTTTTACTGTATTACCATTGCATTTGTTTTTATTGCTATTTGTTGTTTTGCTGTTGTGCCTCTGTTGTATGCTATTGTTTATTTGTGGATTGAGTTCAGCACTTCAGTCAAGTGTTGTTTTTAAGGTGCTCTATAAATAAAGGTGGATTGGAGTTACGACTTGTTAGTTCTAGCATTCTGTTCGCTTTAAGTCAGACTCAGACCTTTATTTTTTTAAATTATTTTTATTTGAATAAATTGTGACCCGTCACGTAAACAAGGGACACAAGTCGGCAGCTACTTTCAAGCACAATGAGAAATGCATTTTTGCAGAATCTGTTAGATGAAATCACAAAGAAGCCTCTCCGTGTTTGACATAGCAGTATTGGTATATTTAAAAGCGTATATTTTGAGGTTGAAATCACCTTGTTTTGTCTGTGTGTATTTCCGTACTGGCTTTTGTTATTGAGCCACCCTCTTAGGGACTCGTGGCTAATTATTTATGCAGCGCTCTGGCCGGCTCTAGAGATGATCTGAGCGACGATGAAAGTGGCATAATAAGACTGGATAATGTCCTAATCTACAACTGAGCGAAGATTAAGAAATCGGACTGGCGTCAGACAAGTTGGACCATAAGATATCAGAGGCTAAATCAATAGTAGCATTTGACTGAGATAAAGACAGAGAAATGGGTAAAATCTGTAACCGTGGCTATAGTGTAGGGGTAAGGCGCATGTCATCAAGTCTTGACGGAAATCGATCACAGGTTCGAATCTGCCTTTTGCCCCACTCTTCTCTACTCCCTTATCCCATCACATATCAGATCGGAAAGGCATTTATTTTCAATAAGAATTGAGCAAATATTATAAAAGTGGAAATAAAGCATCTAAAATTGTTTCTTGGTTAGTGTGGCAAAAGGCGGACTCGAACCTCTGATCGATTTGCGTCAAAACTGATTGGATTTTACCCATTTCTCTGCCTTTATCCCCTTCAAACAGACACACAGGACATCCACTAAGAAGACCCCGGCAAACAGAAAGTGTGCCCGAATGACTTATTTCATTGGAGCCAACGAGATCTGCAAGAATACTTTTCTGTTTCTAATGGGGTGTGTTTCCATAAACACCAAAGTTTGTCGTTTTGTGTTCATTCTAAGAACACACACACGTTATCTCATCTTTAGACCTTCCCATACCTACCTATTGTTTTTAACTGTCGTTTTAATTGTAATCGTTAGCATCATATCACTTGCCAAAAAAACCCATTACTATAATGGACTTTTAGATGGTAATTTTAGCATTTGCTATCCTTTATTATTAATAGTATGCGGTCCGATTTTTCCCATTGCGTCTGTTGTTACTAGCAACCATGCAGCGTTATGGGGGAGCTTTACAGGGGGTATGGCTTATCTAAATGAGATGTAAATGAGCCCTATTGTCATACCTATCTGCACATTGATATTCAATGCCATATAAGATGAAAAGGTTTGCAAAACAAAAAAAAACATGTAGGTAAAAGCTCACATAACTTTAATTCCATCAAGGCCACCAATTTTTTTTTGAAGAAGTGCAGTGCAAAATGTTTTCAGGTTCAACCCTACATCACTCTACAAAAATATTTTACAGAAAACCCTTCAGGTAAAATTCTTCATTCAAACCTTTACACAGAAAAAAAGGTGTCAAACGTGTACCTTATGGGTGATTACTGGGGCAGTACCCGTGAAAGGCAACACGATCTCATGGTCATGCGTATAAATAGTACGAGTTTGCAATCTCGTGGAATGTATACGCCAAAATGAGTTTTTATGTATAAACAAATTATGTATAATACGCCATAAAGTGCGTCTCATATGCACGCGAAAAACCGCGTACCATACGCACGCCAAAACTCATTTTGGCGTATACATTCCACGAGATTGCAAACTCGTACTATTTATACGCATTTTCGTGAGATCCGGCTCGTAAAAGGACATCTTTGTACATTTTTAAACTCCTAAAAGGTGCATATCAGTACCTTAGAGTACAAATATATCTTAAAGTACTGAACACTTTTGTGGTAAAAAGTGTACAAAGATGTCCTTCTTTAAGGGTACTGCCTCAGTGACAAGCTGTTGTACCCCATAAAGTAAAATTTTGACACCTTTTTTTCTCTGTGTTGAATGTATAAGGACTTCAATGCAAAAAGCCATTTACAACCCCTCTGTAAAAGTCTGTTCAGGATTACCTTTAATATTAATTTTAATAACTATAGCCTTTATATAAACTAAAAGTACCTGGTTATAAATAGACTTTGGTATCTAGAAATTATCCAGTGTCAATTTCCATATATTTTTTTTATATTGTTTAAAAATAGAAATAGTCTTGTATCCGGATTCCTGAGAGTGTTTTGATGACTTAATTTTATTGTTAAGCAATATGGTTAACAATAGCTGCATTTCCATTGCACTTCAAATTGTGCAAATAGAAATTGTCAATAAAAATACACCCAAAGGAAAAATGTCAAGGTTTTTGAGATCATAAGAAGTGCGTTGGATAATTTTCTATGAATACAAATTTGAAACTCAACCAAAGCACACCTTCTGGGATTACTTCCAGCAAGCAGCCCTCCAAGATCTTTCCATTGATAGGACACCAAGAACAGTCACTGAAATACTAATAGTTTTAGCACATCTACTTTGCATGATTTGTCTCTTTAACAATGTTTTGTATGTTTTCCTTCTGCAAGATCAACCATGGCGAGCAACCCTTACTACGGCTCGACTAACAGCTCAAGTGACAACTGCACCAACGTGGACGATCTTGTCAAGCGCTACTACCTGCCTGCCATGTACGGTGCAATCTTCATTGTGGGCGTTGTGGGTAACATCACCGCTCTGCTGGTCTACGTGCTCAAAGTTCGTCCCTGGAAGAGCAGCACCATCATCATGGTGAACCTCGTCATCACTGACCTTCTCTTCATGATCAGCTTACCCTTCTTGACCTACTACTACGTCCTCAACGACTCGTGGACGCTGGGGGACGTCATGTGCCACTTTACACGCTTCATCTTCCACTTCAACCTGTACGGCAGCATCCTCTTCCTCACCTGTCTGGCCATCTTCCGGTACGTGGCGATCGTGTATCCGTTGCACATGCACAACATCAAGCAGAAGCGATGGGGTGTGTTGGCTTGCATCTTGGTTTGGGCCGTGACGGTGGCCGAGATAAGTCCAATTTTTAACCTGTTTGACCTGGTTGAAATGAACAACAAAACATACTGCTTGGACTTTGCGAGCAGCAAGATAGAAATCATCTGGCCGTATAGTTGGGCATTGACCGTACTGGGATATTTGCTTCCTCTGGTCGTGGTCTGTCTTTGCTATTGGCGCATCATTAAAGAACTAAAGAAGGGTCCTCATATGTGGAACAATAAACGCGTTAAAGCGAGGCGACTCATCGTGTTGATATTGACGTGCTTCGTGGTTTGTTTTCTTCCCTTTCACGTGTTACGAGCTCTGAGAATCTACACGAGACTCACTCCAGAAACCAACTGCATGCTGGCCCGCTGCGCTCACGCCGCCTACATTATCTCGAGGCCGATCGCTGTACTCAACATCATTTTCAACTTGCCGCTCTACACGTTGTCTGGGGACTTTAAGAAGGCCTTCATGGATCTGTTCAAATGTAGTCAGCTCATGTCGAAGACTAAGGGAATCATTAAAGTGGCTGTGATCAACAAACCCACGAGCAACATCACATATGAGCAAAGCAGCTGAGACTCAAGCCTTACGAGCCAGAGTCAATGTCACTGTGATATAGCCAATATATGAAGGGAAACTCCACATTAACATGAATGTTCAGTCATCATTTACTCACTCTTATGTCATTCCAAACCTGTATGCCTTTCTTTTGTGGAATATAAAAGATGATATTTTAAAGGGATCCCATGGTGTTGAGACTTGTATGGCTTAATATAACATAAATGATGTCTCTTACTGAATTATGTAGTAGAAAACCCATGAAAGATCTACGTTATTTTAAAAATCGATTTTATATTTGGACCATGGGCGGCGCCATTTTGTTTGCGTTCTAGGTTGATGACGTAGAGTGGTTGAACTCCTCAATCAGCTGGCATTACCCGTAGCTATTTTTACCACAACGCAACTCGAAAATTGTTTCAGAGTTAAACAAAACCAATGAATTCCTTTGTAATTATACTTAAAACACACTCAAACATACATGTGCACACAAACTCACCTACACAAGTCACAAACAGATCGGCGGGCGCGCACACGACAGGCTCTGTCTCAATCGAGATGTTGGGCTGCTCAGTCTCCACGACAGGGGCTGAGTCTGAAATCGACCCTATACCCTTAAATAGTGCATTATTTGAAGGGACGGACATTTGTAGTGTTGTCCGACACCATAGTGGACATGTTCGAGTGCAGTCATTCAGTCTCACGTTCCACCGCAATAACGAGTAAAGCCGATTTACAAACAGCTGTCCGACTTCACGCACTCAAACATACATGTGCACACAAACTCTCTCTCTCACACAGACTCACACACACCCCAACAGATCGGCGCGAACACAGCAACACACACACACACCAACAGATCGGCGCGAACACACACACAGCCCAACAGATCAGCGCGAACACACACACACACACACGCACTGCGCGCGCATACATAACCCTCAATCTATTCCCTGTGTATATCCTGTTCAACACATCCTGTTCCCCAGATAGACTGTTGATAGTAGATTAACTATAATGCCTAATGTGACCAGCAGAGGGAAATATCTAGGTAGGACGATGGGATAAAGTAACGTGAGGAAGAGAGGCAGGATGTTTTGGTGATGATGCATGCGATTGAGACAGAGCAGTCTGTCAGTGTGTGTGTGCGCGCCCGCCGATCTGTTTGTGACTTGTGTAGGTGAGTTTGTGTGCACATGTATGTTTGAGTGTGTTTTAAGTACAATTACAAAGCAATTCATTTGTTTTGTTTAACTCTGAAACAATTTTCGAGTTGCGTTGTGGTAAAAATAGCAACGGGTAACGCCAGCTGATTGAGGAGTTCAACCACTCTACGTCATCAACCTAGAACGCAAACAAAATGGCGCCGCCCATGGTCCAAATATAAAATCGATTTTTTAAATAACGTAGATCTTTCATGGGTTTTCTACTACATAATTCAGTAAGAGACATCATTTATGTTATATTAAGCCATACAAGTCTCAACACCATGGGATCCCTTTAAATAATGTAACGAATTAATTTTTGTATAACTTTTTAAGGGGTATTCTTAAGCACCATTCCAAAAAAAGCCTAAAATCTCTTAAATCATAATGTATTCACCTGAATGTACAGCCTCAAGTGGTTTCATACATTGTACAGGGCTTGACATTAAGGCTGTGAACCTACACTGGTCTCACGAATCGTTTTGTTTTGATTGCGATTATCATGTCATCGATTCAGTTAAATTCGATATCACAATACATTGACAATTCATTGCATCCTCTATTTTCAATTTTAGATAAGTAGTAGTCAGATAACTGAACCTTTAATTTTACCTGCTCAAAGAAAACGCTTCTTGAATTTTAAAAAAACATAAAACAAAACTCAAGTCTGGGCACAGAAAACAACATTAGCATTTAGAACAAATACACAAAATTAAATACTTAAAGCCACTTCATGAGGTGGTCTGGGCCTGGTCTCGGATGAAACTGAGCAGATCTAAATACATCTGGTTGTTGAAATGTAAATTTAACTCCTCTCGACAATGCTAAAAAATAAACGCGAGAGCGTGTTAAAAGCTACATGACATGATATGATATGACAGCGCTACTGCAGCACACGTCGCCATAGACAGCAGCTAAGTATCTCTTCATCACGCCAACGCACAAGCATATAGGCTAGATTATGCATTTATTTATTAAGAGAAAGTTGAACAGTGAATGTGGGTCACATTTTAGGTTTCATCACGAATGTTTGTCCAATGAATTGCAATAAGCTGTGTTAGGTATTATGAAGGTAATGTATAGTTAGTTTGTCAGTCAAGATTGACAGCTGTAGAAATGCTAAAAATTACATTGGCATGGTTTAGTTTTTGTGTATGTACAGAATACAACATTCAATTGAGAGGGAGATGTAACTGTGCTTGAATAATATCAGCATGGGACAACTGACTCTGCAGAGTGAAAGTCAGACTTCTTAACAAACAAACAGTTGTTATTTTATGCAGAACATTTTTACTTTCAATTGCTCAATTGATAGTCATTGTTTTATATAATCTTCCAGAACAGGCTCATTAATACGGTCTGAATGAAGAAGTAACTTGTTAAACAAATTCATCAGAAAAGCCGCTCTTATGTAACAGCGTTGCACTGCACTATAGCCTCCAGCTGATGTTTAGATGCATTGTTTTCCAGTAAAGGAAGAACAAACCTCAATCAAACACTATTGAGATGCAATCAGGGCGTGTTTACAGGATTTTTGTCATAATTCACACCTTACACGGAAGGTTTCTAAATATAGCATTTAGCATGTTTTTGTGTTTTTTTTACATTTGGTGGAAGGGATTAACTATGTACTGTGTAAAGCTATGTGAATCAAATGAGATGAAGTTCCTTTACCAACTTTACGTGTATTAAATCTCTTGAATCAGCTCAGACTTCTTTTGCTCTTCACACATAAGAAAAGGCCTCTCATTGACTGGATGATACGGAAAAAGCAGCTTCTGCATATTTATTGTAAATAACCAATTGTTTAGTCTCCAAGGGGATTTTTAAAAAAGCTTCCCGGTTAACTGTATGAGCAGTCCACATCAGTGAAATGAAATTTTCTAGATCTGCTTTGCAGTGTGATGATGCATATCAGTATATGACATCACAGAAACAACTGTTTCTCAATCCACTGATTTACTAAGGCACTAATCCTGGCTTAATCTAAGCCCTGTCTGTGAAAGCAGGCCATTGCGATATATATTTTATGCAAATATAAACTTCTCAGATGTTTCTCCTAAAATTCACTAACAATAATAAATAAAACAATGAATTTATAGTTGGCGGGTAAGAATATAGAACTTTGTGGGTAGGAATTTGATGTGAAATATTTGAATTCACATTCAGAAATAAAAATGTTTTCGATTTGCTCTCCATTTTATGTCATTGCTGGGATAAAAACAAAAAACAAAACTTAAAAAACTTTTAAAAAAAAACTAAGATATTAAAGGAATCTCATACGTGTCTGTGACAAACTTTTGTCTTCCCAGTCTGGAAATAAAGTAGGCAGTGTTTGAGTTTGTCTCTTTATTAACACACTTCTTTATAGACATAAACAAAAAGTAAACCTGAGGGCTTTTTAGCACTCACAAAAATAACAGTTTGAAACCAACAATTGTTTCTTCTGGGCACAGAAACAGCACAGCACACTCCCCTGGGAACTCTCTTCACACTCTCAAATACCCGCTTTTGAACCTTTACTCCCTTTTCCACAGGACCTTTTTATTGAGGTAAGTCAAGGGACTGGTGACGTTGAAATAGTCATGCCCACAAACGCCCATGATAGCCAGCCAGCACCAAGAAAGGTCTTTTTGGTCTGAGGACGCAGGCAGGTCACAGTTGCTGTGGTTTGATCCATTTGGGGGCGGCATCTGTCCATAACCCAAGTAGAACCCCAGATACCATACTTCCACCCATCCAATTGCACACTTCTTTAGGCCTGTGAGCCCAACCTGTGAGCCCCAACACGTGCAGCGAGTCCTTACTGTAGATAATAATTTAATCTAGGTAGGGAGCAGCATATGGCTGATTAGGTCATAAGACCTGGTTCATAAATCAATCAATCAATCAATAAAGCTTGGAACATACTCTGCAAGAACAAAGAAATGTGTTTGTTTTCTCAAGGTGGCTAGCCTGACAAGCCAGACCCACATCAAGATGTTTGGTCTGGAAACTCACCATTGACAGGGCTCAATCCGAGGGGCGGGATAAACGGTTGTCTTTCAAACTCCCTCTGCACGCGATAGGATAGCGCTACCACCAACCAGAGCAACGAAGGTGAAACAGAGCTTGTTGATAGATTAAACATTCGCCGTATCCGGTCGGCAAAACTCCGAACACATCTTCCCTTCTTAAGAATGACTTCAGTGCCGTTCTTTGTTCCAGAGTCATGGTCAAAGCTGATTCGAAAGACCGCCGTTCGCCAGTTTCTGTGTTTACTAGAAGCACGCAAGCGCAACTCAGCCGTTGTCATTATGGCCCTGCCCACCGACTCTATACATGATGTGATTGGCCCGGCAAGAGTTAGGCGAATACAGCTCAGAAGGGTATTGAGAGTTACTAGATGACACTCGCGGGCAGATTAGATTTGCTGCTGCTAGGGTGCGTCTAGATTTCTAGGCTACAAGGTGGCAAGAACAAGAACAAAGTATATTTTAGTTTAATAATATTTATTGAATATTTTGAGGAGGTCTTTTGGTACTAAATACTATTTGTACAATAAATATGGTCCATTAATGACCACTTTAAATATTTTTATTTATATTATAATTAGTGTAATAATTAAAGTTAAAAAAGAGAATTCCAATGCAAAGAGGTAAATTAGAGTCATTTTGTGGCTGGAAACATCATTTTCATTTGTAATGTCATTACTGTTACAAGCATGCCAGGCTCCACCCTCTCCCAGACACTACGATCACAGTCACCAGAGTACTGATTGCACGCACCTGTACGTCATCATCCCGGCAATCACCTCCTGCACTAAAACCCCACGCATTCACTCAGTCACTGTCCGGTCTCGTTTACAAACACTAATGCTGATGCTTGCTTCCACGGACTCACCTGAATACTTAGCTGTGTCTCCTTGTCTCCTGAGTGTCTCCGCGTATTGTCTCCTGCCTCCCTGACTCCATCATTCCAGGCTCCCAATCTGCCAAACACCTACAACAGAGACATACAGTATTACCCTTGTGTCACTCTCCTTGGATTCGACTTGCCATCACTCACCTCTTCCGCTCTCATCCTGGTTGTGTTCAATAAACTCTGTGTTTCACTGTCTCCAGTTCTCTGTGTCCTCTTTGTTTGTAACAGTAGACCAGACCAACACCGCACACACTAGGATGAGCACCCTGGGTCCCTTCTAAGAGGATCTCCCCACCAGCGCACCTGCACCTTCACCAGCGAGCACTTCCGGAAACAACACTACTTTTTCTTCACCAAAGGAGTGCGCCAGTCCCATGGCCAGACCGGTGCCCTACTCTTGTTCGGGGGAGGATTACAATGGGTTTCTGCTTCAATGCACGCTGGTCCTGGAGATGGAGCCGCACTTGTACCCACATGATCGCGCCAAGGTGGTGTTTATCACTACACAGCTATTTGGTGAAGCACTCTGATGGGCGGAATCCTTGTGGTCCAACGACTGTCCTGTGATCCAGACCCTATCCAGTTTTTTCCCGCATTTTAAGGAGGTCTTTGGGAAACCGTCTTGGGATTCATCGATCGGTGAGCAACTTTACAACCTAAAACAAGGTTCTCAGTCTGTCAATGAGTATGCTCTGCAGTTTCGAACCCTCGCGGCTGCCAGTGGCTGGAATGAACCATCCCTGATAACGACCTACCGACAGGGTCTTGATCCTCGAGTGTGGCTGCATCTCGCTGCATACGAGGATATCATCAGGCTAGAACGGTTCATTCAACTCTCCATCTGCTTTGCCACTCGTATGCAGTCGTGTATAGAAGAACACCTGGGCCAGCCATCATTCTCTCCATACCTCCGCCGACCAGATGGTGTCAGCTCTCCAGAACCAGCCAGCAAGGCCATGCACCCGGACAATGCAAGACTGACAGCGGCAGAGCGGCAGAGGCGGCTGACCCAGGCTCTCTGTTTATACTGTGGTCTCCCTGGGAATTACACCTGCACGTCATTACATCTCTGAATGCCCCGTCCGTCCTCCATGTCCTGTGGTGAGTGTGATCATTCCCTTCAGAAAATGAAACCACTCACCACTACTGTCAACCTTACTGCTGCTGGTATTTCCCTTCCAGTTATGGCCCTCCTCGACTCTAGGTCAGCCGGCAATATCATCTCAAGGACCCTCTGCCGCCAGCTCAATCTCCGCACGACCGCCACTCCGACTATCTACCAGATCCAATCAATAACCAGAAAACCTCTCAGTTGGAGGCAAGTCAGTCGCTCTGTGGGCCCTATCGGCATTCAAGTTGAAATCCTCCACATGGAACTGGTCATGCCGTATGGACTCGTCAACCAACCAACATTGGCTCAGAGTTGGCTCTGTATTCCAGGATTTCATCCATGAGGTGCTCCAGGAATTTCTCCATAAGTTCATTCTGGTTTACATAGATGACATCTTGATCTACTCCCGGAGCCTGGCCGAAAATCGCCATCATGTTGCGGAGGTCCTGCAATGCCTGAGGGAGTACCAGCTCTTCCTTACAGCCAGAAAAAAAGTCCTTGGTTACAACACAGACAGCAGTGGCATCCAGATGGACAAGGGGAAGGTGGATGCCATCAATAACTGGCCAACTCCCACAACCATTAAAAAACTCCAGAGATTCCTAGGTTTCGCTAACTTCTACCGGAACCCATCCTTCCTGATAAAATATTTTTGATTCCAATTACCCGTTCAGAGGAAACCCTACCCTCCTCCAATATCTTCACCAACACTCCACCGGGTTGCCCACCAGTGGTTCAGTATGTTGCACGGACGCACACGCACCCCCCACATCCACACATCCCACAGGTCGACCCACGGGTCAATGAAACCCTCTCGTTGCTGAAGGAATGCTTCTGTTGTGCCAACATGGCAGCCGATGTCAGAAGGTCCGTGAGGGGATGTAAGGAGTGTGCCATCTCAAAGAGTCCCAGACATCTTCCCTCCGGCAAACTTCATCCTCTTCCTGTTCCCATCCGGTCATGGTCACACCTAGGAGTAGACTTTATCACAGATCTCCCAGTGTCTGATGGCTGTACATGTGTATTGATAGTCGTAGATAGATTTTCCATGATTCCATTGAAGGGCCTACCTACGGCCATGGAGACAGTTGAACTAATGTTTAATATGATTTTCAGATACTACGGAATCCCTGAAGACATCGTGTCAGAGAGAGAAGCGCAGTTAATCTCCCAGGTATGGAAGGCTTTCTTCTCGCTCCTAGGTGTGACCATCAGCCTCTCCTCTGGATACCACCCTCAGACCAATGGGCAGACGGAGAGGAAGATCTTTCTTAATGATCTCCAGGAGCTCACTCGCTTCCTATGTACCTTCTGTCATGGCCAACAGAACTCCTGGAACCAGTTCCTGGGTTGGGCCGAGTACGCGCAGAACTCCCATCGTCAGTCAACCACCGGACTTACTCAATTCCAGTGCGTACTCGGTTACCAACCCCTGTTGTTCCCCTGGTACAGGGAACCATCAGATGTTCCAGCAATCGCCTACTGGTTCCAGGATAGCGAGAGGGTCTGGGACGCTGCTCATCACCAACTCCAATGAGCCCCTGTCACAGTCCGGTCTTGTTGTGAAAGGTACTTACCCTTCTGCTTACTTCAAGGACTCCCTTGATGCTACTCACCTGTCTCTAGAGAAACTTTTCTAGTCTACATCGTGTTCCTGTGTCGTGTGTGTGTGTCCTGTGTCTCCAACACCGCCAGTCAACCATCAGTGATTGTCACCTGCCAGTTTACAGACGGTGTCATCCCTCATATCTGCACCATTGTTCTAGGCATTGACTGAATCACTCACCTGCACTCCTGTTCACTCTGCTGGTTCTAAAAATAAACCATTAACATTTACATCTTGTCTCTGTCCCTTCTGTACCGTAACAGGCAGCCACTCTTTTACCTCTTTTTAAAACGAACTTGCGATCTGCATCAGTGATTGAGACACTTGTACACTTGGTCTTCTGGAAGATGTTCAGTGACTGATATATCTATAAAATGTCTCTGTTATTTATTTACGCTCTTGCTGTATTATTAGTATTATTATTTCCTCTAAATATTGTCTTTTTTTGTATTTTATATGCCCATGTATGGACATGTATTTCTAAAATTGTAATTTGCTATGACTTATATGGCTGTAAGTGCAGATGGGTGTGCTGTTATGAGATACCAATACCACTGTTGTGTTATTGTAATATAAAAAAAATAAAATGTAGCTCAAACACTAGAGCCTGGTGTTATAACAATAACAATGCCAAGTTCATGGGTTTGATTTCCAGCAAATCCTTGAAACGACTAAAATCACATACTTGGGTGCAATGCAAGTAATTTTGACTAAAAGTGTCTGATAAAACTAAAACATGAACATAAATGTGCATGTAACCAACCCAATGCTATTCCGTGACAAACAACCCATGTCGCTCTGAGCGTGTCAATAGTCAAATTTTATGCAAATCTGTAAAGATGATATTGCATTAATCCTGTACATTGATGTTTGCCAGCTCTATGTCTGTTTTTATCCATAATGCACTTGCTTTCCTTCAAAAACATTGAATGTAATTTATTTGTCATACAAGATTAACACCAGTAGAAGTGCTTAAAATTACATTTGTATGGTTTACTTTTTTGTATGTACAGAGTAGAACAGAGCAAGATGTAACTGTGCTTGAATAATATCAGCATGGCACAGTTGACCTCTCAGCAAACAAACTGTTGCTATTTAATGCAGAACAGTTTTACTTTCAATTGCTCAATAGATAGTCATTGTTTTATATAATCTTCCAGAACAGGCTCATTAATACGGTCTGAATGAAGAAGTTACTTGTTAAACAAATTCATCAGAAAAGCCGCTCTTATGTAGCAGCGTTCCACTGCACTAGCCTCCAGCTGATGTTTAAATGGATTGTTTTCCAGGAAAGGAAGAACAAACCTCCGTCAAACACTATTGAGATGAAAATCAGGGCGTGTTTAAGGGATTTGTGTCATAATTCACACCTTACACGGAAGGTTTCTAAATCTAACATTTAGCATGCTATTGTGTTTAGTGGAAGGGATTAACTATGTTCTGAAATCAAATTAGCTGAAGTTCCTTTACTGACTTTACGTGCATTAATTATCTCTAGAATCAGCTCAGATTACATTTGGATGAAAAGGAAGAAGCAGCTTCTGCATATTTATTGTAAATAAAAAACTGTTTAGTCTCTGGTGATTTTTAAACAAAGCTTCCCGGTTATGAGCAGTCCATATCAGTGACTTGATTGACAGATTGCAGTTAAGAGTTTGAGGGTTTCTGTCGACTAGATCAAGACTTTAGTTTATATGGAGACAACATGAAAAACATTCCTCTGTCCACAATTTGTCTCCCAGTGTAGACAAGTTTAGTAACAACCCGCTAGAAATGTTAGCTTCCCAAAATGTCCCCGTTCGTGTCAAGGACGTCACCAAGTAACATTCCTAGAACGTTCAGAGACGGTCATGATGTGGAGTTCTGTAAAGAGTTGGGGGATGTTATTTGGCGGACCCTCACGGAACATTCAGGACGTTATCAGAATGTTTAGGGGACAACATTTTATTTGGGAGAGTTGTAACAATCACCCTTAAAAATAAAGTTGACAGGAACCATTTCCATGGTTAGGTTTTTCTAACCATTTTATAATCTAAAGAACCTTTTTGGACTACAAAGAACCTTTTGTACAATGGAAATGTTGTCTGGACATTAAAGGTTCTTCATGAAACCCTTTAAGAAACTTTATTTTTAAGAGTGATGTGAAGATCTTTAAAAGGTTGGAGGATGTTATTTGGCGGAGCTTCAGGGAATTTCTGGGAATGTTTAGGGGATCATTACTATAAGACCTTTATTCTAGATCTCTGCACTACATTCCCCTAACGTTTGCAGGACCTTTAGGGAAGTAACCTAGAATGTTATTTTTTGGTCCTACAGGTTCTTCTGTCACATTTACTAAATGTATTCAGATCATGTTTGAGTGAATCAATCACTGGGATGCTTTGTCAAAGAGGGACAGTAACACACAGGCATTGCACAAAAGTTTCTTCTTAAAGATCGATCAATAACAACTCTTTGTGATCCATCTTTATATTCAAAACACGCAAGCACTTTATAATATGTGTGTTTGCACCTTTCTGAATGTGCTAATGTGGCTAAAGCTATTATCTCTTACTGTATACACAGAGGCCAGAGCTTCTTATTTTTAGCCTGAAAATGCTCTTCGCCTGTACGATTCAGAAAAATTGCTGCTTGAAAATAAAACTAATGACATAGCTCTGATCTCTGTGAATAGAATTTGGACAAGGTATTGATCCATCTTTGGGAAGCAACTTTTGTGTAAATCCTGTGTTTACTGGTTTGCAAAACATCCCATTGTACATTGATTTACAGAAATATATTCTGAAAACATTTAGTAAATGTGACAAAAGGACCTAAATAGGAACAAAAAACTGGCCCCCTGAAGGTCCAGCAAACATTATGGGAATGTAGTGTACACTCGAAAAAAGTGTTTTAGATTTACATAATTTAATTGTGTCTCAAAGTAAAACAAACACAATTTGTTCATGTAACTTCAACATCATGGAAAGAATACATCCTATTATCCAATTAAGTAGATTCAATTTGATTTTTATATGGCTCCCTGACATGATTCAGAAATTCAAAATCATACATTCATTCCACTTCAGTTTCATATATTTTAATGTTACACGACTGAATTATTATACCACACTAGCAAGTTGACAAACTTTGAGATGGCAATAACACACATAAGCATCTTAAATGCTAAGCATTAAAAACTTATTCGGCAAGGGCTTCATGACATTGGTTGTATTAGTCCACAGCCTAAGCATATGCTTCACTCTTCTCCACAATGGTAACCCACAGTAATTTAAATTGTTCGAATAATTTAAACCTAATTGCATATGAAACACTTTAAAACACAACCACAAGTCTCCCCCTTTTTCAATCTTGCTCAAAAACACATAAAATAACACTTTAAAAAAATAATAACATTTCCTCTTTCTAAATTTAACCAGATGCAAAGCATGCTGGGAACTAACAAGCCCCGTGTTTCAGATAATGCAACACAAATGATTCATGTAACAACACAAATGGATTAAGATTTGCCTTCAATTTGACTTATATTTAAGTGGATTGAACGCAATCAATTTAGTATAAAATGTATAGAAATTGTGTTGCTTTAGCTCTTTTTAATTAATCATTCAAATAAAAAAACTTTTTTTCGGTGTAGAGACTGAGCACTGACCAAGATAGGTTGCAATGCAGTCCCAAATGAAACATTATTAAAATAAATAAATGAAACATTATATTAAAGAGGATGTTTTAGAAACATCCCTTAATGTTCTGTAAAGGTTCAGGATTTTTGTCACTTTTAGATAACTTTTAAGGGCACAAGGTCGCAAGAATGTCCCCTCCTATGCAAGCAGTAAAATCTAAATATAATATAATGTAACATAAAAGTTCTCGAAACACTGACCTCTGTGTTGCTGAATATATGAATCATTGACATCACAAAAACAACTGTTTCTCAATCCCCCTTTGAACGAGGTAAGAATAGAGACGTCTTTCTTGAAACAACCCCATGGGAACATTTTTCTTTCACAACTTCTTTAACAGAAGACATTCCTTCTGTTTGACAGACAAGGCCAAAGCTAATCCCAGACTAAAATGCATGTTTGGGCTGATTGAAGTATGACGTATCTTTAAATATCTCAGTACCATTGTTTTGTCTCAAGATGCACACCTTTTTGTTGTTGCCCTAATTGAACTAAATCTAAGCACTGTGAAAGCAGGCCATGTGAGCATAAACTTGGTCTCAGATGTTTCTTCTCAAATTCACTAAGAAGAATGAATTACAACTAATTTATATTAGGTAGGTGTGGCGAGGTGGACGAGCGAGAGATGTTAGAAGAGCGAGCGAGGACCAGGCCTGGATTTTATGTTATGGTTTTGTTTATGGTTTATTATGTGTGTGTGGGCAGTTGTCCATGAGGGGCTGCCGTGGTACTTTCAGTTTGTTTATTTAATTTATTAAAGTCATTTAAATGTTCACCGGTGTCCGCCTCTTTCCTTCCCATATCTACAAACTTTGTTACAGTAGGTCAGTGATGGGAATAACGGCGTTACAGATAAACGGCAGAGTTAATTATCTGCCCCCCGCATAAAAGTGGCTAAAACGGGTGGATTGTGACATTTATAAAATTCATGGGCGGGGATGCGGGCGGATAATTAACTCTGTGCGGGCGGGTAGTAGCACGGATGAAAAATAGGCCTATGTGCAATATTTCTGTGGCGAAGTGAACGAGAGAGAGAGAGAGAGAGAGAGAGAGAGAGAGAGAGAGAGAGAGAGAGAGAGAGAGAGAGAGAGAGAGAGCGAGAGAGCGAGACCGGGGCGTGATTGTGAATGAGCGCCACCTGCGAGCCACACCGGTCTTGAGTCCTCTGAGGGAGCTCGGAGGCATGTAAGGACGAGAGATCACCAGACCTGGATTTGACGTTGAGTTGTGTTTTTACGTTTTATTATGTGTGTGCGCGTGGCAGATGTCCATGAGGGGCTGCCCACGTTACTTTCGTTTTGTTTGGTTAAAGTCTTTTAAATGTTCGCCGGTTCCCGCCTCCCTCCTCCCCCATCGAACATATTGTAAGCTATTACAATTTCTATGTCCAAATTACCAGTACACATACACGCAACAACGATATGCCATTTGACCCATCACGTCACCACTACTGCGACATTGAAACTTTTGTTGATGCCTCTCGTAACCCAGAAGGAGCGAATGTTGCAGGAGTAGCAATGGATGAAGTAAAAGTAAAGTTGGTGAGTGGAGTAGCTATATGAAATTGTTGACAACGAGTCTTTAAAGGCAGATCATCTTTCATTAGCCCATTCATGACGCTGTTGTGATGTTGAGAGAGGTGCAGGATAAAAAAATAAAGCATTTTAATTGGAATGATTTTAGCGTGTGTGATTTATCGCGGGCACGGTTCGGGTAACGGGCCAAATATTAACGTGTCAGGGCGGGTGCGGATTTAATTTTGAAATTTTCACAGGTCATGGGTCGGATTTGGTGCTAAACCTTGCGGGTACAGGGGGGGTGGGGGGGGGGGGTGTCTCCAAAAATGGACCCGTGCAGGACTCTGATAAACGGCATTATTTTTTTCAGTAACGGAAACGAATTACTGTTTCCCCCGTTATAACGCTGTTACAGTTACTGAGAATAAAATGTGCCGTTACTAATTGAGCTCACTGAAGCGGTTTTCATCTCTGTCAGCCAGACCTGCAGCCTTTGTGTGTGTGTGTGTGTGTGTGTGTGTGTTGGGGGTGCGTGTTGTGGCACATAACTGATATGATGTGAGTGTGTGTTAGGGATGGCTCGATACCACAATTTTGCCTTCGGTACGGTACCACAATCTAATACCGAAGTACCGATATGAAATCGATACCACAAGGTCTGATATTAGCGCGGGTATATTGCACGCGAATGAGAACAATTATGCAAGTTTTGAGTTTATAAAGTGGGAAATTACCACAAATGTTTATTAGTAAATGAATCAGCAAAGCTTATCACATCAAATCAGTCATTTGAAAACTTTCTTGTGAGACATAATTTCAGCAAAAATCTCTCAAAATTAGCAAATTGCTTCTGGTTTCAAAAGACATCGCACTCAGTGGCGATTTCTTTAAGACTGCAAGGGAAGCTCGGCTTCCCTTATAATGTCACAAAATTAATGGTCAAATATGTACTATTATATTAACATTGTATTGACTAAAAATGCGTTAGAAAACGTTTATCTCAAAGACGAGTTCGTTTACATATAGCAGGTCGGCTGACTCGATTTCCATCCCATACATTCCCGCAGCGTCACAGTGCATTTCCCTATTGAAGCTGTAGAAGATTTTTATTATTGAATTTAATGTAAAATAAGCTGTATACAAGACACTATTAGTTATTGGCTGTTTGCTGAGGTTGTGTTTGCCCTGTTTTAAGTTCTTGGGGACCTTGACAACGTGCTTGAAAATGACATGTAGAAGGTGCATGATGGACAGAAAAAGAACTGGGAATGCTGTGACATATGAGCCAGGAAACCAACTGGAAAACTAGCTGAAGGTTGTGACCATTTTGGGAAAGCAGCTGGGTATATATGCTAGGTAAACCAAAGAACTGGAGTTGTCTCCTGCAGGGGAAACTCGGCTTTGTTAATTTGAATAAAGTCTTTCTGAAATCAAATGATCTTTGGGAAATGATTTTTGGAAGAAGAAAATTTCCAACATATTTGGCACCCCAGATGGGACTGGCTTCGGAGCTGATGACAAACCACTGCAAGCTTGATGACCTTGAATGATCAACACAAACACCAAGTGGCCACTAACTTGAGGTGAGCAAATTTTTGCTTTTTCTTAAGTTTGTGTTGATCACCAGGGCTCGCTTGGAAGTGGTAAGTCACTAAAAAAGCTTCTCCAAATTTAAAGAACTAAAAAAAGGAATGAGGATCTTTGATTTCAGAATAATTGCATGATATGTGTGTACTTGTCAGAGGGTTGTGTAGGTTATCAGATATTTGTGTAAGGAATCAAGTGGGCCTTGAAGGATGATTCCTTTATTTTATTTGAACTGATAAGGATATCAGATATTTGTGTAAGGAATCAAGTGGGCCTTGAAGGATGATTCCTTTATTTTATTTGAACTGATAAGGATATCAGATATTTGTGTAAGGAATCAAGTGGGCCTTGAAGGATGATTCTTTTATTTTATTTGAACTGATAAGGTTATCAGATATTCAACCCAAGTGGGCCTTGACGGATGGGTTTTTTTAATTTAACTTTATTTTATTTGAACTGATAAGGTTATCAGATATTCAACCCAAGTGGGCCTTGACGGATGGGTTTTTTTAATTTTATTTTATTTTAACTAATAAGGTTAACTAATAACTAATCAGATATTGGCACTTGTCAAGAGGACTTTGTACCGGTGTGGGGAAGTGCAGCAGTAATTTTAAGTGAATTCCACTGTGTTAAAGGAAGTCCAGAAGTGGGTCCTTTAAATTTATTTTTTATAAAGTAAAATTTGAACAGAAAGGATGGTTCTGAAAGAGACAGAACAGAATAGTGTATCTGTGTGGGATCCTGTGTCTTGTCTGACTGTGTCTGTGGGTAAAAATAGTGACCCCCTCCCTGGTCACTTGAGAACAGTGAATGAGAGAATGAGCCCTATAGGAACGTAAATGTGAGGTATTGAAAATAAATAAAGGAAATTAGAATATTGTTTCAAAATATTAGTTCTGCAGAACACTGTAATACGATATATATATAAATAATAATATATATATATTTTTGATAAATGTAATTAATTATTTTAATAGATGAATAAATAATAAGATTGCACGTGCTTAAAGTATTATATATTATATATAAAGATGTCTAAAAATGTCTATCTCTTTATCCCTGGGGGACAGTATGAGAAAGTACTCCAATGCAGAGAATTATGCTTGTGTTAAAATAACTTGTGCATTGAGCTGAGTGAGAGCGAGATTGGGTGACCAAGTTTAAAGAAAAGTTTCAACATTTATAGATAATTTGCAACAATCATAGGACCTTAGAGAATGGGACTTGGTGGTTCAAATTTAACCAAAAAAAGAATTCCTGTTGGTTGAGAAAAGTTTTATTTACCAAATTATTTTTATCCCAGAATGTGAATATAGAAGAATGAAAAGTATTTAGCTGTATCACACTTAGTATCAGTAGGATAGATTATTGTCTTTCTTTTCTGCATACTGCAACGAAGAACTTGCTTCACTAAAAATAGAATGAAGGAACTGCTGTTGTCAACCAGTGACATTTGATAACTAGGGAAGAAAATGGTTAGAGAATGGAATTTAGAAAAAGAGCTGATTGCTCAGATACAACTGGATTTAGAAGATATAAAAGTTCAATCTGATTCATGCAGATCTCTGAGTGTTCAAATTTCAGATGGCTTCAATGACAGTGCCTTGACCACTGAAGCAACAAGTGGGGAAAGGTGAAGACACGGCTGCAGAGAGAAGAAGAGAGTGGATGATGGGCTTTTTTCAGCTCCCTTCCTGGAAGGAGAAGATGACGCTTTCCAAAAGGTCAGCATGGAAAAAGACTGATTTAATGCAGGGAAAGGTGAAACTTTCACTTGAGGCTTTCCCGAGAACAGAGACAATATCCTGACATGCAAAACTTTGACAAGATTAGTCAAAAGCTAAAATGGAGAAGAGGCTGAGAAACGACAGAGCCTAAGTTCCACTCGACAACACCAGGACATCGCAACAGGCCTTTGAGTGACTTCAGGCTGACGACACATGCAGAACAACAGCCGAGGAGCTTCAAAAAACTGATGATCTATACAGAATGAGTGACATCGATTCCCTGACGGGCGGCACAGGTGCGGCATCTACAATGATCACTCTAGAGTCTGCTTCAAATTTGTTAGTTATGATATTCACTTAATTCATCTTGATAATTCACTGGTCTCATAGCAGTTCTTTGTATTCTCTGCTAAACTAACCTTCTCTGCTTTTTCAGTATAGGCACCAGTCCAGCCCTATGTCTGATGAAAAAAAAAGAGAAAAGAAAAACACAGTGCATTGACAGACAATAGTGGGTGTTCAACTCACCTAATAGTTACAACTGAGGCTGGATTTGGTATAGTAAGGGCTAGAATGTTAAACATCTAGGGCTAAAAGCATAAAACTTTTATTCATTGGTTAAGAAAATATAGACACGAGATGTCTCACAGAAAAATATGGTAGGTAAACTGAATGTTGGTCACTCCATCTTGTTTAATAAAATTTAACTTTAACTAGAGCTGGATTAAATAATAATAACTCCAAAGTCAAAAACATGAAGTCAGAATGCTGTCATCAGTGGGATAACGAGATAAAAATATTATTGGCCAAGGATCCATGATAATGAAGAGATCTCCAATATCATTCTTAAAGAAGCTCATGAGCAACAACAAAAAGAAAATTACAAACTTAAAATGAGACGAACAAATTATTAAATGCACTTGAGAAATTACAATGGACTGTCTCAACTGCACCATAACTAGGTCTACTATCTATTAGACTTCATGAGAAAAAGAAAGGTTCATGTACAGGGAATGCTACAGTGCCATGTTCAGACCTTGTGGCATTCCTGGTGTTCCTCAATTAGAGCACAACCTGTTGAAGCAGAAACAAAATACATGATGGGGGTGTGAGTGATGGCCATGGAGTGTGAGTGGGTGATTGACAGAGAGTGTCTGAAGAGACACTAAGGCAAAAATATATTTTGCCAAAACAGCTGTATTTAAATTTAGTATGTGGGCCCACAGGGCAAATTTTGCCCGATAAAACAATGACCATGGATGAATTTGGTTAAGCTTCCTGGTCAATACTTTTGTGGTAAAAAAGAGGGAAAAATATTGCCACATTTGCGCAGCGCATAACATATCTACATTTATTTTCAGCATATCGCTATGGAGCTGGCGGAGCGGATTCAAAAGTGTAATATCATGTAACTGTTAACTTGAGCAAAGTGGGTTGAGTGCTTTCCATATGCATCAGAAATTAGGAAAGGATAATGAGACACAAAACAATGAAATAACTGAGTTGAATTGGCTAATTGTAAATAATACATTTGAAACTCTTTGGGGAAAAATGGTATAAGACAAAAATGATTATGAATAGGGGTTTAAACCCTGCTAGTGATGTAAGTTGAGAGCCCTAAAAGGGGACAGGACAGCGCTCAGCCTCACAAAAGCTTTTCACAGGAACAGTGGGACAGACGAGCAGATGATTATTATATGTTGTTGTCACTAACAAGAAAAGGTTTAGTCTCAATTATAGGTGACAGGAGCTCAATTCCAGGAAGGATTCCAGTATGATCCAACAAAAAGAACCAGTGAATGCGCATTGTGATCTCATAAGAAGAGTGTGCATTGACCAACAGAGGACACTTGAGTCCATGCTTCTCATCTTAAAATACATCAACCAGCTTCAGCATTCCCACATACCATGAAGTAGGGGACACAAGAGCGTACTAGTGACGTCTCTCCCTTACCAACGAGGGAAAGCCCATTGCAACGGCTCGCAAAGAGTCACCCTGGTGAAGAGTTGCTCACAGAATGATCATCCTCTCAACAAATGGAAAAAGGGGATAGGCTTGACCAGAGATGCACAATGAAGGTTGCAGAGTGTTGAAAGCTCATAAGGAGCTATGCAAGGCAGAAGAATCAACCCAGAATTTCAAATGTTATGCTTTAGATCACAACAGACGTATTAACAATTTTAAAACCCCAGTAAAATAAGAACTGATTAAAAAACAAGAGATAAAACTGCAAAACTGTAGGGGAGCAGATAATGAAAAATAAGACGGGAAAAAAAGGTTGAGATGCAAAAATACTTGTAAGAGCCCCATAACTTCAAAGAATAAGAAAAAAATAAATAAATATTATTACTACTAATAATAATAGTAATACAGAAGAAGAAAAACGTAAAATGCAAACTATATCACTACCGTAGATAAAAGATTGAAGTTTAGACAATAGTAGTTGCAGATATCTTTGGACTTGTGGTAAAGAATGACTTCTAGCCTCTTTGCCACTAAGAAATGAGCGCTAGAGTACGGCTAATTAAAGCATTGTCAATGAGAATCAGAACAACTTATAAATGCTTACAAAGGTAGAACTAAAAGAGCTTATGAACAAGATCCTAATATAAAATAGATGACTCCAGAAGTATACCGAATAAATTTCAGTCTAAAGTTAAAACAAAGTTTGAATTAGGACTATAGGTATTACCACGAATGTCAATTTCAATTCAAAAGCTTGATAGCTTGATTTAGTAAGACACTATGATACAACTAATTTGAATATTTATCAAGTAGTGCTTACAGAACCACAACCTAATTTAATAAAAAGTAGGCTATTAGAAGGCAACAAAAGAGGGCCAAAAAAGATATTTGCCATTCAGATAAAGAATTGTTGCAGCAACTCTTTTAAACATTCTTCGATGTGCATAGTTTGTGACATCTAAGAATGTTGAGGGGGGAATAAGATATTAGATGATAAGGAAAGATTAATGGATATTTATAAGCAATGTAAGAAAATTTCCAGTCTGAACTGTGAACATTTGTGCCAAAATATCGAACAAAAGCACTAAAAGCGATAAGTAATTGATTAATGAGCAAACACTTAAATTACACACAAGGGAGTTTTATAATTATGTGTCTACTTCTAATCAAGTTTTAGAGTTTTGTTAGTAGTAAAAAGGAAGAAATGATTGCTTCATGAGCAGCTTGAACTGAGCCACTAAAGCAATCAGTCAGACTGCATTAAACTTAAGTTAAAATTATATTTATTGTTAGTTTTTGTAATAAACAGACAAGAATTTAAACAATCTAACAAAGAACTAAGTGTATTGTGATAGCAAATATACAACAATATTCTGATCATTCATCATCTAAAAATGATTTTGACTAAAAGATTGATTCTTCAGATTAAGGAATTAATAAGACTTTATAAAAATAGGAATTGATCAAAAAATAAGAAAGATAGTTTACCTTGGTTTAACCAACAATTATATGGATCAAGCAAAATAACAACAGAAAATGGCTAATTTATATTTACTATAGTCAGGAGATTTAGAGATGATGCTTTATCTGTGCTATAGAAGAACAATTACATGAAACAAATAGAATGACAAGGCAAAATAGGCAAGCCCTTAGTTGATTATTGATTATTGGCAGACAAAGTTATAAGTAAGTTAAACAAGAGGCGTAAGAGCAGAAGTTAAAGAAAACTGGTTTAATTCTAAAGTTTGAAGAGTGATTTGCTAAATAAGGGATGTCTTTAAAAGTTGCAATATCAAGATTGTTCTGTATCAACATGGTTATTGTTCTGCTGTGAAATTTTCATGTTAATATCGCTAATTGTCAAAGCCATGGTTAAGCACATGGAAATGCTAAAAGGTTAAGATAATGAGAAAACAATTAAGAGGGCAAACAAAGTATGTTAAGATTGGTCTGACAAATCAAATTGAAATGTACAAACATCTGATGGAGATTTAAGTATATCTAATGAGGGCAAAAAAGACGAATATGAGAACAATGTCTGGGTTAAGGATGTCTACATTCCAAAAATAACTTGTATTAGTATTATGCATTGATATACTCTATATAATTGTGAAAATAACTTACAAGGCTGAGCCAATTGTATGATAATGCTTACAACAATGGTCTAGTTTTAAAGGGAGCAAAAGAATCTTTTACTCTTTTTGGAAAAAGAAAAAAATACACCTAAGAAAGAAAGAAAAATGTCTGAAAAGAGATGTTTGGTTCTGATGCTCATCCAGAGTGTGGTTGCATAATCTGGTCTTTGGCAATGAAGAGTGAGTGACTTAATTTAAGTCATAAGGTAGCATAACTAAGGAAGCTAGATTTTGAAGCTACACGTCTGGAAGAAAGATACAAAATTGAGGCTTAGGTAAGCCCCAGAGGGGGGAATGTAGAAGATTTTTATTATTGAATTTAATGTAAAATAAGCTGTATACAAGACACTATTAGTTATTGGCTGTTTGCTGAGGTTGTGTTTGCCCTGTTTTAAGTTCTTGGGGACCTTGACAACGTGCTTGAAAATGACATGTAGAAGGTGCATGATGGACAGAAAAAGAACTGGGAATGCTGTGACATATGAGCCAGGAAACCAACTGGAAAACTAGCTGAAGGTTGTGACCATTTTGGGAAAGCAGCTGGGTATATATGCTAGGTAAACCAAAGAACTGGAGTTGTCTCCTGCAGGGGAAACTCGGCTTTGTTAATTTGAATAAAGTCTTTCTGAAATCAAATGATCTTTGGGAAATGGTTTTTGCAAGAAGAAAATTTCCAACAAAGCCCAGCGCCCATTGACTTCAATGGGGCTGCTTTGAACGGTTTTTTTCAGCGCTTCGAAACTAGACGGTCATTGGATAAACGCTGCGATAATGTCCCGCCCACGGACGCTCAGCGTCTCTGGGAGTGAATGGGGAGTGGGCTGGCCCGGACTCCGAGCTTCTGCGTGTTGATTGGAGGGTCTGCATCTCCTTTTGACTGACAGCGATTCTGTACTATAAGGAATCACTGAAGCTATTCGCGCTCAGTCCCATCGCGAATTTCTCAAGTTCAGTCGAAATAAAAACTGCTGCAACCTATTTCTTTGATATTTGCTTGGCGAAATTGCTTCATTTACATCATACATTTCACACAATTATACACCACATTCCTTGTTTCAGTTTTACAGAGTTTAATATTTTTTTAGATCGTTCATTCATTCACAGGGTAAAAGACCATTTTCTTGAAAAGGAACGTAGGGCAGAATTTACTTTTAAATAAATAAGACAATTGGCCGAAAATGAGCTTCCCCTCTCTGACAGACCAGTAACTTAGCCGCCACTGATCGCACTACACTAAAGCAATCTGCATAATCCTATTCAACATTTCACGCTGGTCTCGGGATGGATAACGGAAATCATTTGAACATGCAAGTGATTTTATAGCATTTCGTAATAACAGTTACAGGAGATATGAGCTCATACGACACACACACACACACACGCCTGTCACTTAGTCACGCTCGCACATTACACATTAAGTTTCCTTAAACAGTCAAATACACAGAGTTATGTACAAATGTCCGTCTTTAGTGAGTAAGTTATTCACATAAACACAGGCGGTTGTGTCTAACGGGAATATAAATAGTGCAATAGTACGCGTGCAAATATAATGAGATCTAAATGTCATTGGTTGAAACGAACGCTGGAGATTGTGATATCCGATCTTATGTTAGGCTGTGTGTGTGCGTTGATCAGTGTTAAAAGAAAATAAATGTCTAAATGAGATGGTTTGAATGATTCACTGACCTGTCGATCTCTTCAGAAGTCTTAAAGTCAGAATAGTGACAGATATGCTTCTTGGCTAGGTTTGATGGTTCTTCATCAGTTTTATAAGCAAAGTCATTACAAATGTCACTTCTACTCCTCTCTTTATTAATTCGTTTTGGGCATCTTGAGTGAGATTCAACTGCTTTATCCATTTTGTTCGTCTATGTTGTTGTCACATTTGCCGGTTGTTTCGGGTCAGTTTGGGTAGCGCGCTGCCATCTAGCGGTGAACTTCGGAAAAGCAGCATATACCGAAATGTGCCAAATCATGATATCGTACCGTTTTAAATAAAATATATACCGGTATTTTTCCAGTACCGGTATATCGCGCATCCCTAGTGTGTGTGCGCGCGCAGTTAGCGCTTATATCGACCAATCGTGCAGGCAATATAAAACAAAAATTATAGTCCAATCAAACGCTGGTGGATGAGAAATAAATCATTATGTTTGCTTGATAAAGACGTTTATGAACCCTGTGATCGAGAGAATCATTCCTCCATCATGTGAACTGAACTGGAGCTTAAGCTCATTAAATATGCAAATATTATCCAATCCTAGCCGTGGGCTTTACTTCAAAGTCTACATCGAGTCACGCCCATCAAAACCCAGCGTTCAGGAGAGAGCCTCAAAACCAGTGTAGAAAATAGCCTATAACTTATTAGATAGTTTTTGAATGTAAAAACCACACAAACGTCATTAGTTAACCTCAGACAACAGTATAAAAAAATAAAAAAGCCAGTTCATGACACATTTAGGTCCCGGTTTCCAACTATTGGTGTAACTGTATTTAAATAGGGAAAACGTGGAGGTGTTTGGTCGCTTCTAACTTGATCTCTGTTTGGTGCCATAGTGAATGAACTGGGCTTAGTGGGCTAAGCTAAATGCTATCAGATCATCACCGCGCATCAGAGCGATTAAGAGCACACACTCAGACGAGAGAGGTGTGTATCAACTCGTTTTAGTTAAGGGAATAACAGTTTAATATGAAAAAGCGGTGAAGTATCCCTTTAAAACGGTGACGTGTATGGTATCAGAGAAATTCTCTCAAATATAATGTCCTCGTATGTAGAAAGTGGCACCCAGGAGAATAATAACTGAAAATGTTAAAATGCCAATGATTAGTATACAGCAGGGATTCCCAAAGTGTGGTGCCACAAGGGGGTGCGCGAGAGGAAAAATGTAATGGCGGTCTTTTTTTTTTAAATGTGAGTTTCCATACAATAAAAAAAAAAGACAAGGTGATCGCGGAAGATTTGGTTTCAAAGTAAAATGTAAAAGTGCCTATTTAAGTGAATTTGTAATTGTGTGTTGTTGCGTTTTTCTTCAAGAATAATAGGCTAATGAACCCACTGTTCAAGCAACCCGCCCCCGAATCGGTGCTAATTCTAAACCGAAACAAACATCTGCAAGGCCTCACAGAGTGCGCACTTACTGACGAGCTGTCATTCAAAGTGTGCGCGCACTGGCGCGGTTTCAGTTCATGCATATGGAAGCTTAACTTTTATAGGAATTAATTGAAAGTATTCGCTTTGCTCCGCTCCGTTATTAATACCGGAGCAGCCGTGTGCATCTGTTCCTTTCGGTTAGATAGAATGTGTGATTTAAACAGTCGGTGCTACCGGTGTAAACACACGTTGATTAACCGTGGGAAAATTTCCACAAGTCACATCTCTATAGCCCCTTTCACACTGCACGTCGGACCCGCAATATTCCCGGAACATTGCCGGGTCGCCTTCTGTGTGAAAGCAACCACGTCCCGGGATTGATTACCGAATTCGACCCGGGTTGGGGACCCAGTAACATTGCGGGATTTGACCCGGGACGAGCGCTGTGTGAACAAAAGCCGAAACTAATGCCGCAACGTGTACGTAGTTATCGTGCGACTCATAGAGCTTGTTTTTTCAATAATACAACCCTGCAGTGCCAGAAGAGCTCGTCGGTGTTTTAAACGCAGAGAGCGTTCGAATACAAAAGAAATTAAAATTAAACAAGCAGAAATGTGTGCAAACTGGACAAAAAGTCGAGACCACGGAGCTCCTTACTATCCGCGCTGAAGCGGAGATCGCTCGCCGTTATACGTCACATCAGGATGTCACGTGTCAACTCGACCCGGGACCGTTAAGCGTTGTGTGTGAAAGCGCACATATTACGGCATTTCACTGGCAGTGTGAATGGACCAAATCTAGCGGCCCGGGAACAAATGCCGGGTCGCATTATCCGTGTATTTGCCGGAATCGCAGTGTGAAAGGGGCTTATGTGTGCCAACTCGTTCATTCATTCCAAACGTATATATATGCTTAACTGGCTGAAATCTGGGAAACTGTCAAGTGGGACAGTTAGTGACGAAGGAGGAGAGGGACCAAGAGAGAGTGAGGATTTGGAGGCAAAAGAGACGGAGAGAATAGTGAAACATTTTATGTTTGATGTTGCACTTGAAAAGTTTCAGATTGATCCTTGTGGTTATTTATTTTATCTATATCGGACCTTATTCTCTTTAATGTTGTGGATCGTTTTCGTTTGTAACTTCATTGCAATTTAATTCAATGTAGGCCTACTGTCATTCTAATTTCCATAACCGTTGTGTTATGATGATGATGGTGATGCTAGCTCCACAGTCATTGGATAGGCCTAGCGGCCTATTGCTGCAATGTTTCTTTTATGCGGCTGAAAATAAACGACCTTTCTGTTACTGAGCCTGTGTCTGTCACATCCTCTTAAAAGAGGAAGCTTGTGCGTAGCTTTGTTGCATTATATAGAAACTTTTTTTGATGTTGTTATTGTCATTCATGTTCTGGTTATTTGCCCACGATTAAACATGAGTCTCTATATGGCGATAAAACAGGGAGTGTTTTATTGGAGCAATTTTGGAGTGGGTATTGGGGGTGTGCAAACCCGTTCGGGACATAGAAGGTAAAAAAGTTTGGGAACCGCTGGTATACAGTAATACATGTTTCTAACCAACTGTAGTAGAATCAAGATTGCAAGCGAGATAAAATTGTGGCATTACTTTATCAAAGAACCACACAGCTATATAAAATATACATTTGTACCATGAAAAATATACATTCTGCACACAATGATTGTGAAATCATATGGGAAACTCCAGTGAAATAGCAAACTATGCAGAAAACTTCTAGCAGAACAGGCTTAACAGGTTTTAGTAAACTTTGGTAAATGAAAGACAATACTGTACTTCAGATGACATCTTTTAACATGTTCTCTCTCAACTCATCACATATTTACACTTGGTCAGGACCCCTTAAAGCGTCATTATTTGACACGCATTCAGTTCAGTTCAGAGTTTGTTCAGAAAAAAAGACACATTTAATTATTTGCCTTTGTAAAAAGCAGACATGATTTTATAAATATTTATATGCTACTTTTATATTTTGGAGTAACTAACCTCACTCCTACCCTAAACCTACCTACTTCTCAACAATATAAAACACATAACAGGCTAATTAAAGTAGTTTAAAAAAACGGACCAAAAACAGTATACAAGTATTAATGTTGCGTATCAAGATATTTTACTTTATAAATATTAAAGGGTTAGTTCACCCAAAAATGAAAATGATTTCATTAATTCCTCTCCCTCGTGTCGTTGGACACCCGTAAGACCTTCGTACATCTTCAGAACACAAATGAAGATATTTTAGTGTAAAGCTGAGAAAGGCTTCAGATAGGCCTCCATTGGCATTCAGTACATTCCCACTCACAAGAGCCATAAAGGCACTAAACACATCGATACCAAGCCCATCTCACTACAGCGGCTGGACAATAATTGTACCAAGCGGCGAGAACAATTTTTGTGCGCAAAAAAATCAAAATAATACGGTGGCCGAGACAGCTCAACACGCTGCAAATGAAGAAAGCACCAGCAAATAAAGAAAACATCTTCATCAGTTTGACAACACGCGCGCTGCAAAAGTTCACAACACATGCAAATACAAAAACTGACCTGAAAGGTGAGTTTTTTTTGTTTACTTTTATGATTGTATAATTGCTTTGTCATTTGGATATTGTTGGCCTAAATATATTGTTACACTGTATAAAAAAGACCATGCAATCATACATTTAGGATGTTTAAATAAACAAAACAAAAAAACTCACCTTTCAGCTGGTCAGTGACAACAACACTGGCGACAGGCGAGTAAACAATAAGCAGGTCCCGTAGGGGTTCGTCACTCAAAGGAGTCCCCTTATAACATTTCCGTTGTGGTCTGTTATTTGCAGCGCGTTTTTGTATTTGCATGTGTTGTGAACATTTGCAGCGCGCGTGTTGTCAAACTGATGAAGATGTTTTCTTTATTTGCTGGTGCTTTTCATTTGCTGCGTGTTGAGCTGTCTCGGCCACCGTAAAATAATGACTTCATTTGCCAAGATATTGTCTTCCGTGTAGGTCTCGGACGTGAACTCACACGATAGCGGCCATTTTCATTTTTGGGTGAACTAACCCTTTAATAGTCAACAAAATAAAATTTCCAGTCTTGTTCATCTGTTGTTCTATAAAATGGAGCGTCATCACATAAAGAAGATGCCACAAAGTTTTTACTTCCCCACACAATCAAAACCTAGACAGCTATTATAAAAAAAATAATGGAATGTACTGTTGTGAAGGCTAATTAAAATAGTTTCTTGCTCGCACTAGATTCTGATTCGTGAGTGCACCCTTTTTACTTCTGGGAAATCAAGAGTTACCAGTAAACACACATTCACACACTGGCCTTTACTGACAACCAAACCACAATTGCCTTGGTTCTCAGCCAAAGGTCTCCACATTCACCTTATTTTTATGTGTAAGAGAACAATGTAGCATTTGATACCTAACTCCATTGGCATGAACATGTCATGTAAGGTCATTTACAGGTAGTCATTAAAAACTAAATTAGGGCAGATGAGAAATGTGAGGTAAAACCTTCTGGGAAAGGTCTCCATTGATGCAGGTTATATTTCTGCTGCTGTTTCCAGTGGTTTTCATACTTCAGTGCAATTTGGCCACATACAAACCACACATCTACATAGATGAGCTTCCAAAGAAAGAAAACCTCAAAGACCTGAATACAGAAATACACATTTTACTGCTAAAAACTAACCAGCTTTGAAGAACACCAGCCAAGCAAATATAAAAGTGACAGAGAGATGCTGAAATGATTTTATTTTAGTCACTTTGCTAACTTGGACTGAGCATGGGTAAATATTTAAGGTTGGGTAGTTAAATATTTGAATGTTGAATTATTTGGACAAGAGTTTTTAATTAGCCCACATCATTTTGTGACCTCAAGTGTCTCCAAACTTTTTTAGCATAGATGTGAAAATGCAGTGAGCAAACTGAAACGGTTGTAATTTATGAATGCGTTGCTATACAGGCCTAAAGTTGGTCTCATTTTATAGAAGACAGCAGATTATAGCAAACGCCCTTCAAAAAAGGTTACTTTAAAAGATTTTAATTTGATATTTTATACAAAATACATATTTTTCAAAACTCTTTAAAATTCAAACAATATATATATTTTTTAGAAAGAATTGAAAATTGAATTTCCTATGAGATTTTGTTTGGCATAAAAACAAAAATAGCCACCGGGTGACCCCACATTAAAGTTTTTGAAGCATTAAAGGTTCACAACACAGTTTCTGCCAGTCTTGTGGTACGCACAAACACACACACGCATGCACACACACACACACACACACACACACAGATAGATGCGCTAGATGCACTTACATTCGATTACCAACAAAACACATTTGATGCAGTTTAACTCGCGCCTGCGGCTTCCACTCATGATCAGGAACAAACACACACACTTGCAGAACTCCTGAAAAACAAACTGCCTCCACTGTTCCCTTAATGCTGGGTTTTTTCTTTGGGAAGCTGAACAAGGTGATCGTTCCCTCACACCAGAAACACACTTCTTTAGTGACACTGTTCATTGTGGTCTAAAAACACAATGTGGCGCCGACGGCTCCTGTAACCCGAACAAAGCTTATTGATGGATGCGCTCTTGCTCTCGCTCTGTATGATTGGTGTGTTTGTGTGTGTGCTCATCCAGAAGAAATGCCCAGGAAATGGAAGGAATTCTGTCTATTATGACCTCACACAGGCCCAAACTTGGAAAAAAAAAACTTTCAGAAACTTATTCAAACCTGAAGGAGTGTATTTGGCACAGAAATGCACAATTTTTTTTATGTTGTCAATGTTTAGCATTAGACTACAACTCTTTAACCGTGTAAATAGAGAACACTGAATGCAGGAAATAGCATTAGACCCCCCTCCTTAACAAATTAACTCTTTGCTGTCAAACACGAAATATGGGGCGCTATGACACATCTTCTGAAAGGAATCTCCTGATCAAAACACATGTGAAGAATCAACATCAACATATAAATCAAAACCTAATGTTACCGAATGAAATGTCGAGCCAGGACGAGCTGTAGTCCCCTTTAGGGGGGGTGATGGACAAAAACTTGTTTTGCTTTTTGCTCCAAATGTTGCTTTTTTTAATGAAACTTACCCACATTAAAGGTGCACTATGTAGTATTTTTGCAGTAAAATATCCAAAAACCACTAGGCCGGTGTTATATATTTTGTTCAGTTGAGTACTTACAATATCCCAGAAGTTTCCAACTATTTGTAAGTTGTGAGAAAATTGCTATTTTAACTAAGGACAGGGACGTTGCAGCATTGCATTTGAGGGAGTCGCCTGTCAATCGCGTCATATCTGCGTTACCCTCGGTTTCGGCTTTTATTTGGCAGGAGCGCTTTACTCTTAGCAGTGTGAACAAGTGAACGCACAGAGTAACGTCATAACATCGTTTTAAACACACTTAAATGTATCTAATATGATAAACAGAGCTGCATTACCTCATAATCATAACCGGAAGAGCGGATCAGTGCAGGCACCTGGTGACTGTGTCCCGGCCCGTCATAATAAAAGTCCCGGTGCTCGCGAGCCGCGTGTGTGTGTAACAATCGCTCCAGCGGCCGTGCTCAGGTCCAAAACACTCGCTCCTGCTCTGCTTTACACTACAGTAACATTAATAACCGCATGCATGAACGTGATTTCTGCCCGAGTCCTATTTTCCACCGGCTGTGATGAGAAGACCACATCTCCCAAGATGCTGCGCTCACACTTTGCGTCATCAAACTACGCCTTTGTTCGGAATAGGCGCCCTCTAGTGGACGGAAAGCTGCATAGTGCACCTTTAAAGAGTTGATTAAAAAAATGCATGAAGCTAAGCAAAATGAATATTGTCACATTATCACTTCTAAAACAGACATGTTGCCAAATGTGGAGTCTCAGACTTTTTTGACGACGTGTTTTGTCAAGAGTAGAAAAAAATAATATAGAAAATCTTTGATTGCAAAATAGTTAAAATAAGTTTTGTAAAACAAAACATGACTCCGCCGACTAGGAGGAGGAGCTGAGGAGGTGTTAAAGGGATAGTCCAACAATTTAAATTAGCCCATGATTTACTCTGCCTCAAGCCATCCTAGGTGTGTATGACATTCTTCTTTCACACTAATATAATCAGAGTTATATTAAAAATCTCCTGGCTCTTCCAAGCTTTATAATGGCAGTGAATGGTTGTGTCGTTGTTGAAGTCCACAAAAGTCCATCCATCCATCATTAAAGTGCATCTATCCATCATATAACTGATCCAAACAGCTCCGGGGTGTTAATAAAGGCCTTCTGAAGCACGTTTGTTTAAGAAAAAATACATTTAAAACTTTATAGACTAAAATAATGCTCTATCATCTGCGCATACGTCAAGGGTTAGTCTTTGAGGGCAACTTGACTCATGTACTGCTAACCACTGGAAATTAGTTATTTTAGTCTATAACGTTTTAAATATAAATATTTTTCTTACAAAAATATGCCACTTTGCTTCAGAAGGCCTGTATTAGCCCCCCAGAGCCATGTGGAGCAGTTATATGATGGATAGATGCAGTGTTACTATGGACTTCAAAAACTACACAACCATTCAGTGCCATTACAAAGCATTTTTAAGCTTTCAAATTATATGATGGTAATTTAAGATGTTAAAAAAGCAATAAAAAAACAGGACGATAGCAGTTAAGACGGGGTTAAAGAATAACAAACAAGCCTTGACAAGTGAACACAAAAAAAAGTCCTATGGGTTTTTAATGGGGTCAGCGGTGGGCGAAAATGTTTCAGTGGTGAGACTGACGAACACACAGTTCACAGACTGATTTCATCAGCTAATAATTAAGTCACAAATGGAAAATAAGACCAAAAGAGCAATTATGCATAACTTAAAGGACTTTTGGGGTTAAGGTCAATCAACAGCATTTGTAAAAAATAAATAAATAATACTTTTTGTTGACTTTTTGTGGATATATAAAGCAAATAATACATAAATGATCATGTATAGCATGTATTTTAACTGTAAAGCTGTTTAAGTAACCATTTCTACAGTATTTTAAACCAAGTGTGTGTTAACAAGCAGGAGTTGTGACTAAACTATTGACACAGCGAGTATTTTAACATTATTGATTGGCTCCCATTCACTTCCATTGTACTGTGCTGTATAGTGCCTGAATGTAAGGAAGGACTTCACAGTGAGAAAAAATAAAAAGTGGAACTCAATTTCGTAGTAATCAGCTTTAAACCACAAATGCTGTCGACTGAGCTGAACTTGAATACTGACTTACTGAAACTGGAACATTTCTTGAGGTTAAGATAATACCACATGGTTAATGATTCAAGCAGCTTTTATGTGATCAGCAAATGTCACATCCGATGACATCAATTCGCTGTCTGTCAGTGTACTAATTATTACCCATAATGAACGTCTGACATGTTTAGAGTTTAATGTAAGTTGTATTGGCGGTGCACTTGTAACCAGCACTAAAGAGTAGGGCTGCATGATATATATAATTTTAGCATTGATATTGCATCGTGCGCATCAGCGATAGTCACATCGCAGGATGTGCGATGTCAAGTATAGGGATCGTAGTTGATCCATGATACGGACGAGCAGCTGCACTCTGGATCAGAACGCATGAGATATGCGCATTCATTTTAAAGTTTAACCATCGTAGAGTGAAATGTTATCATTTGCATGTGTTTTAGGGCTGTCAAATAAAAATGTGAATTTCGAATATTCATCGAATTCACAAGCTGCACATTTGAATGCAAAATGAATTGCTTGATTTGGTTTACATTTGCTTGTTTGCGCCCTCTTGTGGGCATAGGAGACAATACAGTACTTTTTCCCTCTAACATTAAAGGGGTACTTCAGCGCTGGGAAGATGAATCTGTATTTAAAGGTCCCGTTCTTCGTGATTCCATCTTTCAAACTTTAGTTAGTGTGTAATGTTGCTGTTGGAGCATAAATAATACCTGTAAAATTATAAAGCTCAAAGGTCAATGCCAAGCGAGATATTTTATTTAACAGAAGTCCCCTTTCAAAGCCTACAGCGAACGGCCGGTTTGGACTACACCGCTGCACTTCCTGCTGTAATGACGTCACTAGAACCGTTTGTTGACTAAAGCTCCGCCCACAAGAACACGCAAAATAGGGGGCGTGGTCTCGTTGCTCTCCCACGTGGAGAAGAGCGCACATTCAGCGCTTGCATCTCCCCGTTATGGTAAGAGACGGGACCTTTCCGGGCAAAGGGCGCTAAGCTGCGGTCCAATCAGAACACGGGAAGCGCTGGCCCAATCAGAACTCGTTACGTGTTTCTGAAGGAGGGACTTCATAGAACAAGGAGATCATCAGGCCGTTTTTAGGACAGAGGAAACAGCGCTGTACAGATAAGTCAATTGTGTGAAAAATACTGTTTTTTTACACACGAAACATGAACTCATGTTATGTTGCACACTGTAAACATAATCAAAATATTGAAAACACGCGAAAAACGAGACCTTTAAACTGGGTCTTTAATGTGGTAGAAATGTGAAATTATTTTTTAATTTAGTGCTTTCTAGACTGAGAAAAGACAGAAAATGTATTTCTGTTCCATGGGGATGAAAGACTACAATTCCCAGAATGCTTCGCTGCCCTGTGAGGCCATTCCCAAAGCCACCGAATCACTGATCACTTTCCCACTGTGTTCATTTTCATAAAATCAGTTCACTTAGAGAACAGACACTACAATTAAAAACTGACCGTGTCTGTTCAATATATTGTGATTTAGCAGCTGAGGGAGTCAGATTACATTCATCGTGAACATATATCGTATATTGACGTTATTTGCGTCATCGGAGTAATTTTTCCAGAAATAAAATGCATAAATCTCTCGTCTCAGGGGCCTTTAGCAATACTTAATGTTAGAATAAAAATATTTTTTTTGCTATTATATAAAATAAATAATTTTAAATTGAGCTTTTCAGCCATTTTGACAGCCCTAATGTGTTTTTATGTCGAGTCAGGCATCAAACGCAAGAGGTTTCCTGTGCAGACAGCATGTGAACGCCAAATTCAGTTCTCTTTCTCCTTTTTTTTCCCATCTGGCCAAGTATCCTCATAAACAGTTATGCGTGGAAGCTTGTTTCCACGACAGAATAAAAAAAATGAGTTGTTTTTTTTAAGGTAATTGTGACTTTTTATCTCAGAATTCAGACATTGTATAAAGTCAAAATTGTGAGAAAGTCAGAATTGCGTGATATAAAGTCTGAATTGTGAGATAAAAAGTTGCAATTACCTTTTTTTTTATTTTATTCTGTGGCAGGAACAAGCTTCCATAGTTATGTGTTGTAAATTTTTGAAGAAAACAGATGCGTGTCATTTATATTAGACCTGTGCGTTTGTCTTAAAGGGACAGCAGCACAATGTACTCGCAGCTGTGTGTCGCCAATTATGATCAAACAACTAGCTCAAGCTGTATTAATGAATTAGTTATATTTCATTTATACACTGAAGACTGTTATTTTACATTTGATTATTCAATTTCTGATTACTGTTAGATTTACCTGATATATTTAATGTTTTTAATGCAGATTCACTACCCTGCTGAATCAGCCCAATTATTCTAGAATTATCAACTCTTTTAAAATAGAGCTATTCCAATCACATGGTGAAATCGTTTTTATATCGCAATATACATTGCAGAGAAACAAAATATGGCAATGTACTTTTTTTTTCCAATATTGTGCAGCCCTACTAAAGAGTATCAGTAATACTTGGCATCATCACATTACATTTTGAGTTGTGTATTAGATTGAATCATGAGAATTACAAAGAGAAGTATGCAAACAAGAAAATGCCAGTGGCACACACTAACAAGAGGCCGAGGTTGAGGACAAATTTTGTTTTTGGAGGTTCTTTGAGCATCTCACTTACTCTCCTGTACTCATCTCCAAAAGGTGAATCCGCTTCCTCTGATTTTTCACTATAACCACAGAACCACTCCAAACATTTCACACATTGTCTCTTAACTCTGCCTGCATGTTTGTGTGTGTGTTGAGACTCCATGTGGCCATTTTCAAGTATTTCAGGGCTTGTTGAAACAACCTGAGAGGATGGTTTAATTTCCACTTCATCCAGTGTCTTTTCTTTTCTTGTTTCCACTGAAAGCTGAGGAAGTTTTCCATCGACTTCCTTCACTTCTGCGATTTGATTCCTGTTGCGTAGTCCCCATAAAGTAGTCGTAGCAATTTGTTCCCTGCTTGGCGGATTTGTGCAAAGACTGACGACTACGGTCACGAGCCCTGAAACCCAAAACAACACAGCCGCCACATACATGAAATGAATATCCCTGATGAAGGACGGACGGTCATCGATTGTGTCACAGTCCGGCTCTCTATAGACAAAGGCGAGAATCAGTCTTATGGCTCCAAGAAAGAAGCCCACAATGCCACCCCAGAATGCACCCGACTCATTGCAACGTTTCCAGAGGACGCCAAGCAGGAACAGTGCAGCAATGGGTGGCGTAAGGTAATCAGACACCTCCTGAATATAGAGGAACATTTGGCCACCTTGCAACTCGATGACGAATGGGACCCAAGCTATGCTAATGGCCACTATGAAGATCACAAACAAGCGTCCCACCAACATAAGCTCTTTGGAGGAAGCTTGGCGGCGTGCCATCTTATAGATATCAAGGGTAAAGATAGTACTGGCGCTGTTAAAGATTGAGTCTAGGTCGCTCATGAGGGCAGCGAGCATCACGGCCATCATCAAGCCTCGCAATCCTATGGGCATAACGTTCATGACGAGGCGAGGATAGGCGGTGTTAGTGCAGCCGGCTTTGCTGTTGCACACTTGCATGCAGTGCTCTGGACCGATGCAAGCAAGCTCGTCAGCAAAGAGGACACGTGAGATCATCCCTGGAATCACGATGATAAACATTGGGAGGACTTTTAAGATGCCGGCCATTAGGGTTGACCCTTTGGCATGGGCAATATTCCGGGCTGCCAGGACTCTCTGGACTATGACCTGATCGGCACACCAGTACCAGATCGAGGCGGGAGTCTGGCCCAGAAGAAAAGCAGGCCAAGGCAAGTCTTTGTCCAACGGACCTCTCAAGATCTTGAACGAATCTGGCTTGGGGTTCACATGGCAGGAATTTGAGTAGGTGAAGTTACTCTGTAGCACAATGGCAGTGACGTTGGGAAGGGCGTTCATGTACCTGGTGCGCAATCCCTCAAGACCTCCTACTTTAACTAAACTAATAGACATCAGGCACAAAGCGCCCGATATCATGAGGAACGCCTGCAGAGTATCCGTGTAGATGACCGCCGCTAGGCCGCCAGTGACTGTAAGAAGGGCGGTCATGGTGATAAGAAGGATTATAGACACATACAAGTTCCAACCGAGAGACTCTTGGATGAAGAGCGCTCCCGAATACAGATCCACTGAGAGCTTGGTGAAAATGTAGAGGAGCAGAGTGAGGCACGCAAAGAAAACCTTTAGACGCTTGCCACCGAATCTTTTGGAGAGGTATTCCGGCATGGTGTACACACCTGAGTGGATGTAAACCGGTATGAAGACCCAGCCCAAGAGCTGCAGCAACAGAATCGCATTAAACTCCCAAGCAGCAACGGCGAAACCGCTTGCTGCACCCGAGCCAGCGAGGCCGATGAAGTGCTCGCTGCCGATGTTACTGACGAACAGCGATGCACCGATCATCATCCAGTTCATGGAACGTCCAGCCAGGAAGTATCCGCTCACGGTAGATCGATTTGCCCTCCACATTGCAAAAAAGCCAAATCCCAGGACAAGAATGAAGTACATGGCAACGACAACGATATCCGCTGCTTCCATTGTTGATGCCATTTTTGATTTGTTGATGGATCAAGACACATATGGGGGGCCACATATAGCAAATTCTGAAAGACAGACAAAAAAATTGACATTAACCCCATTTAAATATGGCATATTTAGCAAACATGGTCAGGAAAGAAAAGTACAACTTTTGGTTGAATGTTTACCAGGGCCGTAACCACCATAGACATTGAGTGGGACAAGTCCCCCCCAATGATTAGAAATGGCCAAATTCCCCCCCATCAAAATGATTATTTCCCAACTAGAATTAGACCTAGAATTTTGTTCACTGTTCTGTTTCTTTATACTTTATAAAAAATAAAAAAAATATTATTTTTTACATTATACATATTCATCATTATATAGCAGTTTAATATTGTAGCTACTGATGATAGAACTCAGTAAACTCCTCATAATTTTCATTTTTGGTGAACTACACAATACAAATTGTCACTATCCACTATACAGATTGTTGCATTTTTGTAGTGTGAAATAGTGTGTAGTGTTACAATATGAAATTGCACTCAAATAAATGTTTTCGTAAATAGCAATACTTTAACTCAAGTACAAGTTTTTAGTACTCTTTCCACCACATGTTAAGTCTATTCCGAGACACCCTGAGGGTTGTCTTAAGTGACTTTTTAAGTGTTACTTTAGAGTTATAATTGTCGTTGGAAAACATTTTATCTGTCTGCAGATCTCTCAGTGGTTGCTGATGTGAGGTGTCAAGCAGTCTTTTGGAGTAGGCTATATGTGCATTTTAAAGTAAGGCTTGCATAATTATTATGCAACTAGTTCCATGAACGCATTCATTCACAGCCTACTTGGAATATTTGTGCTTTTAAACATTTATTTAAGTTCATTAATTGAACTAAACAGATAAATAAAATAAATAATAATAATAATTTAATAAAGAATGGTGGAACTATTTCAACATTTTCCCTTATATGTACACTGAACTTAAAATCGTAAAAAAAGAAGTTATTATTATTATTATTATTATTATTATGTGTTAATTGTCATCTATCATCTTTAATTCTGTCTGGTTTGCCATCTTTATGCAAATGCACAATCTTACGTTAAACCCCGTTATACATGATAAGCGTTAAGAAACAGTTAAACACACACACACACACACACACCTGAAAAACTAGCTGAAATATTATCTTTCAGACATTAGTTTCGCATCAAAGTTCATGAACAGTCTTAACAGATCAATGTGATTTTTAAACGTTAAAAACTCATCAATACTTACCCGGTGTCTTTAACCCAGAGAGGCAGTACACTTGAACCGGTGTGTGAGGAAGAAACCGTTAACGCCTCCGTTAGCACTTTTTTTTTTTACCCCTCCACCTACTTACTCCACCCGCGCCCGCGCCCATGACGTCACCGAACCCAAACCGCGCATCCGCACCGCATAAGTGATGATGATGATGTGGTACAGTGATGACATCAGTCGTGTTCTCCAAGGTACTTTACAAGAGTACTACCATGGATGGTAATTAAATATAAAAATTTGATAACTATATATTTATCAAAAATGGATCATGTTGCAGAGCAAGAAAATCCACGTGCAGGCACTCACATATAGTTAGAAAAGTAAGCGGTGTTAATTGTTAATTTAACTTCGGCGTTTAGGATAATTACTGGATGATTGACATAATATCTATAAATGTCCAAAAAAATAACTTTTTTGGTAGTGTACAGAGTATTTACTGTGTTGTTTATTATCATATAGCACGGTTGGCTGGTAGGCTACTCAAAGGCTTTTTTTGACAGTGCTTTCATTTCCATTGAGCTGCTGCTGAACTAGTCATGTTATGCTACTGCATTTATTCTGATACAATAAAATCACCACTGATGTGATAAAAAAGAGAAGCTTATTTGAACACGGTTTAACTCATATCCCAATATCCCATATCAATTTAATTTGATTTACAGCGGTAACAGTTTGTCAGTTTGTCAGTCACTATGGTATTTTGTCATTGGAAAACTTTTCTAAGGATGTCTTTAGAAACAACAGCATCAAACTGTCTTACTAAAGATCTCTTCATGTTCGTGACTGTATATGTGATACTAACATGAACCATATATTCAGTAGATAACACAACCCACGAACGATAACACCACGTCAACAGGAACATGACGCGAGATAAACCTAAAGATTTCATCTTCAAAAAAAAAAAAAACTTTTTCACATGCAAAGTGTCATTTACATCACAGTTTTGAGTAGGTTATGCTGCCTATATTTCTGTATTTGTCTTGATTATAAATTATGTTGTATTCTTTGTATCACAATTATTATAATCTTGATAAAATGCGTGAGTGTAAATATTATGTGCATTATAAATGCAACAACAAAAAAATGATGGTGGAATAACTGCAACTACAGATAATCATCAGACGGTGGCAGCATTGTCTTTCCGTTCAGAGGTTTCCATGAAGACAAGAGCAGAAAAGAAGCGCTTTAATCACAGAGTGGTAGTAGTAGTAAAGTGCACGGGTAGATAAAGATCTTTTTGTGCGCGCACTAGAGGCCAGGTGTGACTATGTAGGTCAAGGGTGCACCAACACAAACATAACACAACACTAGTATAAAAAAAATCATATTTTTAGTGCTGTACTGTGTAGTCTATCATAATATGAATACAGTCCAGCTCTGTAAAATGTCAAAAATACCCCAAAAACTAATATTTCAGGCTTTTGGGCATGCAATGTGATCCATAGATTATTAAACATGCACCATGTTTGGCATGACCACTTTTGAATACAGAACCCCGCCTCCTTCCTCTGTGGAGTAAAGTTTTGTGATTGACAGCGCTCTTTCAGTGTCCACTAGGGGGCAGAAGTGCTCAAAGCTGACAGTGTTCAAACATTTAGTGAAAACCCTCTGTCTATAGTTGCAATAACTAACATATTACTAACATATAATAGGTAACACATTACTCTTACTGTTTTGGCAATATTTAATATGCACTTGTATACTGTGCCCATTTTCTGTGTATAGAATGCTTCACGTGCAAAGTGCTGGTTATGGTATCCCAAAATGCAGTGGCAAACCAAATAATAAATTTGCAACACTCTCTAGAATACCCTAAAGACCTAGAAAACAGTCACACTATGATAACAACCACCCAGAAAACTATAACAGCCTGGCATCCAGTCTGAAATCCCTAGCAACACCCTGGCAATCACCCAGGGGTTACAAATGCAACCAACACCCTGGCAACTATCAATAACACTTTAACAACTACCCCAAAACCACACACCCTAGCAACTGCATCACAACACCCTGGCAACCATCCAGAACAGTCTAGCAACTACCCAGCAACACATTACCAATCACAAGTAATACACTAACAACAGCATAGCAACACCCTGGTAACAATCCAGAACATTTTATCCCCAACCCAGCAACACATTACCATCCACACATATCACCCTAGCAGCTGCATGACAACACCCTGACAACTATCCAGAACACTGTAGTAACAACCCAGCAACACATTACCAACCACACAGAGCAACCTAGCAACTGCATGACAACACACTGACAACCATCCGGAACACCCTAGAAACTACCGATCAACACATTACCAACTGCATGACAACACCATAGCAACACCCTGGTAAGTAATACAAGTAATCACAAGTAATACACTAACAACAGCATAGCAACACCCTGGTAACAATCCAGAACATTTTATCCCCAACCCAGCAACACATTACCATCCACACATATCACCCTAGCAGCTGCATGACAACACCCTGACAACTATCCAGAACACTGTAGTAACAACCCAGCAACACATTACCAACCACACAGAGCAACCTAGCAACTGCATGACAACACACTGACAACCATCCGGAACACCCTAGAAACTACCGATCAACACATTACCAACTGCATGACAACACCATAGCAACACCCTGGTAAGTAATACAAGTAATCACAAGTAATACACTAACAACAGCATAGCAACACCCTGGTAACAATCCAGAACATTTTATCCCCAACCCAGCAACACATTACCATCCACACATATCACCCTAGCAGCTGCATGACAACACCCTGACTACTATCCAGAACACTGTAGTAACAACCCAGCAACACATTACCAACCACACAGAGCAACCTAGCAACTGCATGACAACACACTGACAACCATCCGGAACACCCTAGAAACTACCGATCAACACATTACCAACTGCATGACAACACCCTGGCTACCATCCAGAACACCCTAGCAACTACCCAGCAACACATAACCTACCACACATCACCCTAGCAACTACACCCTAACATCTAGCCAGAACACTCTAGTAACTACCCAGCAACACATTACCAACCACACAAAACACCCTAGCAACTGCATAGCAATACCCTGGCAACCATCCAGAATATTTTAGCCTCTACCAAGCAACACATTACCAACCACACAAAACACCCTAGCAACTGCATAGCAACACCCTGGCAACCATCCAGAATATTTTAGCCTCTACCAAGCAACACATTACCGATTGTGCTGGTTATGGTATCCCACAATGCAGTGCATTTGACTGGACCTTACATTTTCAGATGGAAGTCACCATTTATTGTATGAATACAATACACTCAAAAAAGGCAAATTTTGAACTTTTGCATGTTTAAGTTATTTCAACTTAAATTATGTTAAACTGACTTTTAAAAATGTGTTACATCTTGTATAACTAATAATTTTTTACATTTCTTAACTAATTTTGATGAGTTAAACAATGTAAAAACATATGTTGTCATAACTTATTGAACATATAATTTTTTACAGTGTGCATGTATATGCATTTTTCTTGAATATGCAAAATCATACACTCAAAAAAAAATGCTGGGTTAAAAACAACTCAAGTTGGGTTAAAAATGGACAAACCCAGAAATTGGGTTGTTTGAATGGGTCCATTTACTGATTACAATTTCTGTGTTTGTCCATTTTTAGCCCAACTTGAGTTGTTTTTAACCCAGCATTTTTTAGAGTGTATGGATTGGAAAAGACATGAGAGTGGATGTATGATGACAGAATAACATAAAAACACAGCAATCTTATTTCGAGGTGATCTTCATCTTAAATCGCCAGGGTACTACTATAGTGACACTACTTTTGACCGCAGCTTCAGGCCCCAGCAGCCATTGAACACAAATAGAATGAAGAGGAAAATAGGTTAGTCGAACCCTTGGGTTGTCTCAGCACTGATTCTGTGTCTGAGCACTGTGTAGTAGAGGACGACAGAAGATCCCTCCATCTCTGTGCACTTTCTTGCTGGCATTGGACACTATGAAAATTGTGGCTTTGTGATGAATAGCTTATGTTCCTCTATTGTTAATCGCTTTGGATTAAAGCATCTGTTAAATGAATAAACATAAATATTCAGGGGCATAGATCACAATTAGCACCATTTGTGCTTCACATGAACAATAGTTCAAATAACAGTTTCTTTAGGATATTTTTTTTACATTGCATACATGTTCTGTACATTTTATCAGTTCATGCAGTTCCTGGGAATCAAACCCATGACCTTGGTATTACTAGCACCATGCAGAAATACAAGAGTACAAGATATCATTATGGCCACATAACAACACCCTGGAAACCATGGTACACACAGAAACATGTAGAAAACCTTGGAAATGATATAGCAGTTCCCAGGCAACCATCCAGAACACTATAGAAACCAACTAGCAACCACATAGCAGTGCCCTGGTACCCATCAAGAACACCCTAACAACACCTTAGAAACCACATAATGCATTTGCAACCCTCTAGAAGACCCTAGTAAGCTGGAAAACAGCCACAATACTATAGCAACCACCCAGAAAATCTTAGCAACCACATCACAGCCTGGATCCCACTTTGAAAGCCCTAGCAACATCCAGGCAATCACCCACAATCACCCCAGCAATGTGCTAAAACTACACAGAACACCCTAGCAGCCACATAGCAACAACCTGGCAACTATCAATAACATTTTAGCAAACCAGCAACATATTATTAAACACACACCATTGCAACTGCATGACAACACCCTGGCAACCATCCACAACACACCAGCAACTACCTATCAACACATTACCAACCACACATAGCACCCTAGCAACTGCATGACAACACCCTGGCAACCACCCAGAACACACCAGCAACTACCCAGCAACACATTACCAATCACAAGTAACACCCTAGCAACAGCATAGCAACACCCTGGCAACCATCCAGAATATTTTAGCCTATACCAAGCAACACATTACCGATTGTGGTGGTTATGGTATCCCACAATGCAGTGCACTTGACTAGACCTTACATTTTCAAATGTAACAATCCAGAACATTTTAGCCCCTACCTAGCAACACATTACAAACTATGCAGTAAAGGTGGTCTGAATTTTATCGATTTTGGCTCTCTAAACAGTAACTTTAAAATGAATTGGCTAAGACATTATCTACAAAATCCTTCATCCATTTGGAATATAATTCCTCGGTTTATTTTCTCAAAGTTGGGTGGGTTAGAATTTCTTTTAATAAGTAATTATAAAATAGAAAAATTTCCAATTAAACATTCTAAATTTTACCAGCAAGTACTTGCTAGACTTAGTACCTGCTGGAGACTTATTTATAAACACAATTTATCCCCTCAAAGTTTTCTCATCTGGAATAACACCAACATTTTATATAGAATTAAAACTTATATATCAAACAAACAAACAAAAACATGCAGAACACCATAGCAACCACATAGCAATGCACTATAAATCATTCAGAACATCTTAGCAAATGCATAGTAACACCCTGGCAACCATTGAAAACATTTTAACACCTCATCAAACATACTGGCAACTACACAGAATGCCTCAAAACTGGCATAAAACGCATAAACAACTTTAAGGAACCACATGGCAACACCCTGGTATCACCCAGAACACTTAACAACTACCATAGAAACACCATGAAAATGATCCAGAACATTCTAGCTCGAACCCAGCAACACATTGAACCCAGAACCCATAACAACGTCACAGCAATCACCTTCATCACCTTCGCATAGTGGAAGCTAGTTTGCAGCTCTCATATTTTTTTAGACTAGCACTGCATCCGAAATCTAATAAAATCCTATAGTATGCAAAAAACGTGAAGTTATCATAAGCATTGTAATGTTTTAAGTGAATGTCATAACTAATGCCTGTAGACCCAGAAGATTTTAAGAGCGGTTCATTCATAAATCCGTAAGATCTTACCTTTATGCTGTGGAAATACAGTGACGAAAAGGGGGCGGGGATACAGAGTACACTGTTTATTTAAATTCAAATGTAGTAAGCCTTCATACTCAGTACAGCTTAGTTGTTTGATGAAATGGGTTCATTCAGCTTCAAGTGCTGGACACACACCAAGTTTCACTCTTAGTAGGTCAATGACAACCACTGGAGCTCGACAGATACGAACACCGTGGCATAAAAGAGCACTGGTGAGCCGTTACACACAGCGAGAGCGTTTGCTTTATTGTGAGGGCCGCAAAACCTCACACGTTACAATAATGAGGACGTGCTATTTTTGTCTCACAACCAACGTTGAAAGCAAATAAGTGCCTGAGGCGCTGCTTTACAATGATGACGTAATAGTTTGCGCGCTGATTAGACGCGGCGCCAGAAGACGCTATCATGAGCGCTAATGATGGTCATGTTTCTGTGACAAGAGGAGGACATGCTTCTGATAAACACGGACACAGATGGAGCTCATCAGACTATTTTAGGAAACCAAAAGACCTGTGTTCATGAGAAATTATTTAAACTTGGAGAGGGAGAGAACATTTTTCTCATTTTTGCATTGTGAACATCTCAGAAGATTTTATTGTTTAGACGATGCGCTTTAAAAACCTCAGGACACTTATTAGCAGCGTTATTTTAGGATTTTTTTATATGCTATCAAAATATTATTATTTTATTTTTCAGCTTTATTTCGTTTAGCCTACCAAAAACTATTTAATATTTTGTAATTGATAATGTCATTAAGAAAAACAAAACCTATTTTATATTACAAGTTGTGCACTTTATTTTTTTTTTATTTTTTGAATTTTCAGTAAAATATATGACCAATAAGTCATTTTTATATCGTGCATATCAAGCAAATATATTAATAGAATATTGAAAAAATGAAAATGGCACAATATATGTGTTGGCACAGTGACTAAAGCTATTTTTTATAGTTTCATATTCATAAAGTTAATTAAAACAGACCTAAATGTGCCACTATAGATGCCACCTAACTGTTTGAGTTTATATCTGATATATTTAGACTGCAGACTTTTGGTATATTGTGCACAGTTGTCTATATTGTTAAGATGCATCCAATGAAAAAATAAATTGAATATGATTGCAGTCAAGGAGAAAAAAACTATATTAAAGACATTATGTTCTTTTCCTTTCTATGAAATGATTAAGCAAGATGGGCCTACAGTATATGCGCCTCTTGTCACTGTAGTCCACAAATAAACATCCAGTTGATGCCTTAGATGTTTAAAGTTGGACTTTTTAACCATCAGTCACTTTAATCTTTAAATGAACAGCTTAGAGAATTACTGCTGACATTATTTCAAGCAAACATTCACAGACCAAAAGACAGTTAAAGCTCCCCCGAAGCGCCAGACTTAAATATGTCACTGCATTAGATAGCAGAAAATCAAAGCTCGTGTTTCACAGAACTTATGCACTTCACTATTCTTAGACGGCCCATGAAACTGATTTGTATTAAACAGAAGGACACAGATAGCTTTACAAGAAACCTGAATATGCTGTAGGAACGATGACGTCTCAGCTGGTTCCGTCCAAACAGAAAATAGTTTATAGTTTGGTTTAATGTTCGGGCCATCCTGTCTGTTTCGTTTACTGTGCACTGAGTGTTGTATATGGTGAGGAAGGATGTTTAGAGTGGTTTTGTGCACATGAGGTGCGCCACAGAGGATCCTTCTGCTGCCTTGAATGGGTCCCAAAACTCACTCTACTCACAATCTGCACAATATTTTGCTCATCTGTTATGAGTGTGTCACTAGCTATATATTGCCAAAAGTTTTGGGACGCCTGCCTTTACATGCACATGAATTTGAATGCCATCCCATTGTTAATCCGTCGGGTTAACACCTTTAACTCTTCTGGGAAGGCTTTCCTCAAGGTTTAGGAGTGTGTTTATGGGAATTTTTGCACTGTTTTTTTTTTTTTGCACTGATGTTGGACGAGAAGGTCTGGCTCTCACTCTCCACTCTAATTCATCCCAAAGGTGTTCTATCAGGTTGAGCCAGTCAAGTGCCAAGCCCAACCCCTGAAAGACAACCCGGACCATAATCCCCCCTCCACCAAACTTTACAAGTTGTGTTCTCCTGGCAACTGCCAAACCCAGACATGTCTATGGGATTGTCAGACAAAGAAGCGTGATTGGTCACTATTTCCAATTATGAACCAGAACTAATGTCAACCTCAATATTTTAACACACACTGATTTTTTTATTACCATCTGCCATATGTGCTGTTTTAAATCAAATTCTGTGTAAATCTGGTAGAAATAAGGTCCCAAAATCAGCCAACAACTTGACTCGAATTACAACATGCAAAAATAAAGTACAAAACATTTATTTTTTAGTTGATAACTAAATGTCACTTTATGTATTAAACATGCATGTAAAAAGAGTAATGTAGCATGCTTCTAGGTGCGTTCACACCATGTTGTATTTACCGTAATTACTAGATTTCAACTTGTAAAACGCCCTCGTAGAGCTCGTAATTACAGCTTATAAGATGGGAATTTTCTAAGAGCTCTTACAGTAGCATATGACGACTGCAGAGTCATTTAGGCCTTGAGAACATGAACAGCTCTGGATAGAATGTCATATAGTCATCTGGAGATTACGGTAATTACAACTGGGGGCACATTCCACTTTGCTTTTAGACACACACTCTTCCCTAAGCACTTCCCCTTAGGGGAATCCTCTCCGCCATTTTGAAGTGTGTTGATCACTGTCTGATCGTTCCCTATGCTCTATTTATTCCACTGTCTGATCGTTCCCTATCCCCTATATAGTGCACTGTCTGATCATTCCCTATCCCCTATATAGTGCACCGTCTGATCGTTCCCTATCCCCTATATAGTGCACTGTCTGATCATTCCCTATCCCCTATATAGTGCACCGTCTGATCATTCCCTATCCCCTATATAGTGCACTGTCTGATCATTCCCTATCCCCTATATAGTGCACCGTCTGATCGTTCCCTATGCTCTATATAGTGCACTGTCTGATTGTCCCTATCCCCTATATAGTGCACTGTCTGATCGTCCCCTATCCCCTATATAGTGCACTGTCTGATGGTTCCCTATCCCCTATATAGTGCACTGTCTGATCGTTCCCTATCCCCTATGTAGTGCACTGTCTGATCGTTCCCTATCCCCTATATAGTGCACTGTCTGATCGTTCCCTATCCCCTATATAGTGCACTGTCTGATCGTTCCCTATCCCCTATATAGTGCACTGTCTGATCATTCCCTATCCCCTATATAGTGCACTGTCTGATCGTTCCCTATCCCCTATATAGTGCACTGTCTGATCGTTCCCTATCCCCTATATAGTGCACTGTCTGATCGTTCCCTATCCCCTATATAGTGCACTGTCTGATCGTTCCCTATCCCCTATATAGTGCACTGTGTGCCATGTAGAAAACAGTAAATGTGTGAAGCAGTAAGCGATTTCATCTGTAGCTTCAGCATCTGTTAATGTAGGGGGTGCAGCTTCAGATTCTAGAGAGCGTTTGATTGGACATAAAATTGAATGAGAAGCTGAAGTGCAGAGTGATGTCATCAAAATCACTGATCCCTGTTGGCAGAAGTGATCGAGAGACTGTAAGTTTTGAATGCTTATAGGAGCACACAATCTTACAGTAAGACTAACATTTCATGGGGACTTTAAGGGTTAACCAAAGCATTTCCAGTCTGGCATGGGAGGCGTCATATGGAGGAGCACGCGCTCAGTGATGGATGGATGTGTGCCCTATACAGCAGACGGCCTTACAAGGAGAACTGGACCTGTTTGAACACAGGCACATTGATCCAGCATTTTTTGGCTGAACGGTCCCTTTTTAAGTGTTCTGACTTTTGATTTTCTCATCCAAAATTTGACAAATTCTGTGATGCTCCGTGTTGAAATTCCATTTTTGCCTTAAATTGTGGAAGGTCCAATTAAATCTTTAAGACCAACGGAAACTCTGTAACATTATAAATGTCACTTTCGAACAATTTAATGCATCCTTGCTAAATAAAATTATATATATTATATATAATTAAAAAAAAATATATATATATATATATATATATATTTTTTTTATAGACACTCATATATACTCATATATAGACACTCACCTACTGATTATTAGAAACACTGGTTCAATTTTTCAATTTCTCATTAATGCAGTTATCTAATCAACCAATCACATGGCAGTTGCTTCAATGCATTAGGGGTGTGGTCCTGGTCAAGACAATCTGCTGAACTCCAAACTGAATGTCAGAATGGGAAAGAAAGGTGATTTAAGCAATTTTGAGTGTGGCATGATTGTTGGTGCCAGACGGGCCGGTCTGAGTATTTCACAATCTGCTCAGTTACTGGGATTTTCACACACAACCATTTCTAGGGTTTACAAAGAATGGTGTGAAAAGGGAAAAACATCCAGTATGCAGCAGTCCTGTGGGCGAAAATGCCACTGAGGTCAGAGGAGAATGGGTCGACTGATTCAAGCTGATAGCAGAGCAACTTTGACTGAAATAACCGCTAGTTACAACCGAGGTATGCAGCAAAGCATTTGTGAATCCACAACACGCACAACCTTGAGGCGGATGGGCTACAACAGCAGAAGACCCCACCGGGTACCACTCATCTCCACTACAAATAGGAAAAAGAGGCTACAATTTGCACAAGCTCACCAAAATTGGACAGTTGAAGACTGGAAAAATGTTGCCTGGTCTGATGAGTCTCGATTTCTGTTGGGACATTCAGATGGTAGAGTCAGAATTTGGCGTGAACAGAATGAGAACATGGATCCATCATGCCTTGTTACCACTGTGCAGGCTGGTGGTGGTGGTGTAATGGTGTGGGGGATGTTTTCTTGGCACACTTTAGGCCCCTTAGTGCCAATTGGGCATCGTTTAAATGCCACGGCCTACCTGAGCATTGTTTCTGTCCATCTCTTTATGACCACCATGTCCCCATCCTCTGATGGCTACTACTACACACACACACATACACACACATTTAATGGAACAATTTTTTTTTTAGGACTATTACCATTTTTGCACTTGTTGTCTTTTGAAGTGGCAGTAAAATATGACTATGTCATTTTGTGCATATGCAAATATATTAATAAAAGTGCACAGCGTAAGAACGTCAGTGTAAATGTGCGCACTGGCTCTGTTCCCCTAGTTTCTCACCGCGGTCGGTTAACATTGTTACCATGGCGTTGACGAGACACCAAAGGATTCCTGGATCTCTCTGAGCGCCGAGCTTTAACATTTACACTGAGGAGCAGAGACTGATGTTCTCATTACACTCGTGACCGTATTTCACTGAGACTTTACAGGCCACCGGAGGCCAAACTGGAAAAGCGAACAATGTTTATGAGTTAGCGGCTGTATAGAGACCTAATACTTGGGATGTCACTTTCCTAAATTTACATTGTATTAGGCTAGCATACTATTATGGACATGGTACCATAGTAATACAATGGTGTTTTTTTGAACATGCACCAAGATTATGCACTATGATACGTTTTGTAATACATGGTGTATGATTATGAAAATCATATAAAAGTATTGCACTACAATTACTGTGTCAGTGCACGGTTTAGGCGACGGTTTCTATATGAGGTTCAGGCTTGCCTTAAGAGCAGAACTGCAAATATAAGCGAGAGTGTCAAATTAGAGTGAATTGGAGAAGAGCGACAGACTGCAGCTAAAAAAAGAAAAGAAGAGGAAAGTGGAACAGGCTGCAACACAAATTGCCACATCACACAGGTGACGAGCGTCATTCCAGTCCCACGCAGCCGATCGGCAGCAATTACAGCAGAAGAGTTTCCCAGCGAGAGCACAACGAACAATGAGGAGAAGGACGAGACAGAAACGTTTACTGTCATTTCCTTCGAGCGCTATTTGCCAAAAGCAACAAAAAAAAAAATATACGGGACTATCATAAAGAATTCAGCACAAATGGATTGTGGTCATTAAGATGACGTTCATATAGCGGAATGGAACAATTATCATAAATAATGTGCCATTTCAGATATTAGTAAATTGAGTAAATGTGCAGGTGATTGCCTATGTCAGGCCATGCTACGGTTACTCATTTACACGGCATCAACATCACTGTGTTCAATTGAGTTCTCAAATGTACATTTTAAATTAAAGGTGGCAGTAAAGACATTTATAATGTTATAAAAGATTCTATTTCAAATAAATGCTCTTCTTTTGAACATAAACTTAATGATGATAAATTCAGCTTTGATCACAGGAATGTACTACATTTTAACATACACCAATCAGGCATAAAATTATGACCACTGACAGGTGAAGTGAATAACACTGATTGGCCAGCCTTCGCTCCCCACGTGCATCAATGAGCCTTGGCCGCCCATGACCCTGTGGCCGGTTCTCCACTGTTCCTTCCTTGGAGCACTTTTGATAGATACTGACCACTGCAGACCGGGAACAGCCCACAAGAGCTGCAGTTTTGGAGATGCTCTGACCCAGTCGTCTAGCCGTCACAATCTGGCCCTTGCCAAACTCGCTCAAATCCTTACGCTTGCCCATTTTTCCTCCTTCTAACACATCAACTTTGAGGACAAAATGTTCACTTGCTGCCTAATATATCCCACCCACTAACAGGAGCCGTGATGAAGAGATCATCAGTGTTATTCACTTCACCTGTCATAGAAAACAAATCTTTTAAATTGTAATAATATTTCACATTGTTACAGTTTTTACTGTGGTTTTGGTCAAATAAATGCAGCCTTGGTGAGCAGGAGACTTCATTCTCTCACATTAATAAAATCGTATGAATAAGAATCAACACGACTACACAGAGATGCATGAAACACAAAACCAATCATAATCCGTCATGCACATGTGCAAGATGAAGCAGAAGATATCATAATATTTAGAATTTATTATTATTATAGATAATTTATTACTTTTTGAAAACAAAAGCACTGGACCATGACATCATATCCTGTTCCTTCTAAAATAAATCTGTATTAATTTTACATGCTTATTATCTAGTGTGTCCACCCTTTAATCAGTTGCAATCTTTCACTCAATAACTCTTTCACCAATCACAACTCAGTATGCAAATTCATTCAAGAACGAAGACCAATCGCTATTCAGTTTGCATGATGACATCAGCAGAGTTGCTAGATTTTCAATGGTGAACATTCTAACAGTGTCAAAGGGACGGTTTCCTCGTTTTCTTAAAAAGTATAAAGTTTACAAAACCCAAAAAGCACACTTATGACTGAAACGGTCTATAAAAGGAAGTTTGAGTACAATTACGTTCAGGGCTGAATTAGTGGCAGATCTGAGGAAAAGAGATCGAGAACAAACCCAAACCAGAATGTTTGCCGAGTACAAGCACTGTGAACATCCACTGTCTTTCATGTGGGAGATTCACGGGGGGCTTTTTTTGTCCCCGCACTGTTCAGGAGTGGAGACAAAGGCCCTCAGAAGCAGACAAAGCAGAAAAAGGTCGCCCGATGCCCTCGAGGCGTCACTGAACAGAAGTGTTCTTGTTCTGGGGGTCTTTTGGCCTTAATGGCATTGAGTTTCAGCTCTACTTGCTCCGCGATGCAGCGGCGGAGGTGAGGGACGCTGGACGTCACGCTGTTAGTGGAGCTTCAAGACCAGGCCCAAGGCACAGATTCAACCTAACCATGACCTCTGTGTGACCCAAACTAACCTGTCTGTAGACGTCAATGAGTCGACATTTCAGCAGCTCGAGGGGCGGCCACACACTACGATCACTTTCATTCATACTTGTGTACAGTAATGGTATTTGCTGTTTCACTTGAAACAAGCCTCGCTTGTGCTTGAAATGGAGCTCTGTCCCACACACACACTAGTGACCTGAGGCAAAAATAAGTCCAAAAATCAAGATACGGTATGTCATTGTCAGAAAAAAAGGTACAGCACTATCGCTGGGGCAGTACTCTAAGGTACAAACGGTGAGTTAAAGTACTGATATGTAACATTTAGGGTTAAGTAAGGTACAAAGATGTAGCTTTTCACTTTTGTACCTTAGTGCACCGCCCCAGTGACAGTGCTGTGCCTTTTTTTCTCAGTGAATAAGTTATTGTTTTGCATATTTATAAACAATATCACCTGAGCAAAAGTGCCATTTTCCCGAATATCAGCAGCACATTTGCAAATGTGATGTTGATTTTATACAACAGTTCAATAAACAATAAGTTAATAGCACAGAACGACCGATAATCGGTTTTCCTTATATTTAAGCGTTTAATCAGGTATCAGGTTTATAATATCGGACTTTAACATTTTAAAAATGATTTTAAAATTTTAAAATATTCATTACCTGTTTGTCATTTATTGATTGATTTAAAAGTGTGTTACGTTTTTTTATGCAACGATTGAGTGAAATTTCAGAAAATACTGTATTTAAAAAGTGTTCAATAAAACAGTTTGTTCAGTTCAGTGATGTTGTTATAATTGTCAAAAATAGAAATAAAACCATAAATAGATATCGGTTCTGTTTTCCGGTTTTTGGGCACATTAATGCAAATAATTTGTATCGGCATCGGATTTAAAAATAATATCACTTTATAAAAAAAAAACGTTCAATCTATTAGGTGACTTACATTTTAGACAACATATTTGTCAATATTGTGTAATGTTATTCGACTGTTTCTTTGAAACGGGCCTCTGAACGGCAAACGCCGCCTCTGCACATGTGAACTGAGTGTCCGAAAATGTGCATAGTGACTCTACTTGGGCGATTAGGAACATTAACATCACCGATTCTCACTCATTTTGACTTCAGTGCCTGTTAACAAGAACATGAATTTGCACTACAAAAAGGGAAACTTTGATCTTTGCTTGACAAAGGTTGTTACAGAAAAAATAGGTTTGCTCTGAAAGTAGTTACTAGGGCGTTTCTATGAAGTCACTATGGTGTTATGGGTGGTTGCTATGCTCCTCAAATTGGTTTCTAGACTTGCTCTTGGTCTTTGCTACAGTATACTGTTTTGTTAGTTGCTAGGGCATTTCTATGCAGTTGCTATGGTGTTCTAAGTGGTTGCTATGATGCTCAGAGTGTTGTAGAGTTGCTAGGGCACTTCTATACAGTTGCTATGGTGTTCAACGTGTTTTCTAAACGGTTTCCAAAATGTTCTTGGTCTTTGCTACAGTAGATTGTTTTGGTAGTTGCTAGGGCGTTTCTATGCAGTTGTTATTGTGTTCTAGGTGGTTGCTATGATGCATATAGTGTTGTAGAGTTGCTAGGGCGTTTCTATGCAGTTGTTATTGTGTTCTAGGTGGTTGCTATGATGCTCATAGTGTTGTAGAGTTGCTAGGGCGTTTCTATGCAGTTGTTATTGTGTTCTAGGTGGTTGCTATGGTGCTCATAGTGTTGTAGAGTTGCTAGGGCGTTTCTATGCAGTTGTTATGGTGTTCTAGGTGGTTGCTATGATGCTCATAGTGTTGCTAGGGCGTTTCTATGCAGTTGTTATGGCGTTCTAGGTGGTTGCTATGATGCTCATAGTGTTGTAGAGTTGCTAGGGCGTTTCTATGCAGTTGTTATGGCGTTCTAGGTGGTTGCTGGGATGCTCAGAGTGTTGTTGAGTTGCTATGGTGTAAGTGGTTTCTAAGCTGTTCTTGGTCTTTGCTACAGTAAATTGTTTTGGTAGTTGCTAGGGTGTTTCAATGCGGTTGCTATGATGTTCTTTTGGTAGTTGCTCACTCAGAGAGTTGTGGAATTACTAGTATTTTCTTTGATCTTTGCTACAGTAAATTATAGTTTCTAAGACATTTCTAAGCAGTTTATATGGCGTTCTCAGGGGGTTATCGGCTGTTCTTGATCTTTTCTGCAAAAGACTGTAAAAGTCTTTTTACAGTTGCTAGGGTGCATCTATGCTGTTGCTATGGTGGTTTCCAGACTGTTGCTAGAATGCTTTTAGTGTTTGTTAGAGTTGTAGGTAGTTTCTAGGGTGTTTCTACGGTGTTCTGGATGGTTGCTACTATTGTTAGGTTTCTAGGCTGTTGCTACGATGCTATTAGTGCTTACAGTGTATTGTGGGTTGTTGCTAGGGCGTTGTCATGGGGCTCTGGGTGTTTTCTATGATGTTGCTAGGTGGTTGTAACAGCATTTTTTAGTGTTTACTGCTAATCAATTCCTAAGTTGTTTCTAAACAGTTGCTAAGGTGTTATGGATGGTTGCTAGAGTGTTGCTATCAAGCTAGACAGAAGGTTGTACTTAAAAAAAAACTTACCGTGATACATTATATATTTTTTCAGGTCCAAGTGAATTTCATATGCTCAAAAATGTAGTGTGACCGCCCCTTTCGCGTTACAGTTAGCGATCTGATACTGATAACGGTTGGCTAGTTAGAGAGGGATCAGTTAGTCAGAGCTGGTGAACTCTGGATGGGTTGGAAAAACAAAACTGAACGATGCACACAGTACGACAATGAACAATCTCACAAAATCACAGATAAAACATTGTCTTTCACATTGTGACACGGGTTCAGCTCCTCCCATGTCTCGCAAAAGGAGAGTAGCACCATATTCAGAAGAATCATGGTATAAACGAGTATCTTTAAACCCTGATCTGGAAGCAAACGGTCTCTTTGGAGCTTGATGTAGTGTAATATAATCCTTCAATATGTCAAAACCGTCTTGGATCTTGATCATCAGAGTCTAATAAAAGTCTTCTTTAACACTTTGCAATGTAGGCTGTTCATAAATCCAAGAAAATGTGTTCCCAGCTGATATAATAATGTGTTTAGTGCAATATTTGAGTAATTCGCCCTGGTCGTTGACTCTGATTCAGTAGTTATTTCCTCTGAGAATGTAGTTGCTCCTTCCAGGCGATGCATAACGTGACGGGACGTGTCCCAGCGTTTATCAGCTGTCACCAGGCCGTCCAGGACGGAAGGGGACAACTGTACTGTCTTTGTCAATCCATCTCCAGCTCCATGAGTTTGTTGCGAGAGCGTGGAGAAGTTGGTGTGGCGGTTTTACAGCAGCAGTGAGCACAGACCAGGCCCAGGACGAGAGAAAAGACTCCCACAGTTACTGAAGCACAGATCCCATACAGCAAAGGCAGCCTCATCGAGTCCCACACTGAATATATACACACATACACAAAGACGTTAGTGTGCATTCATAAAGAACGGTGGTAAAAAGTAAATTATGATTTATACAGCTTTTGGATGCACATAAAGAACAAGTCATAAAAGCAAGATATCAGATCTTTGATAGATTATGTTATGTTTTAGGGCCTTTTTTGGAGCTTGGGAGATTCACTATGAATTGCTGTATGGAAAAGAGTTGCATGATCAAAACAGTTCTTCTGTTCGTGACCCTGGACCACAAAACCAGTCATTAAAAAAATAAATATTACTATAATTTAAGCTGAATAAATAAGCTCCCTTTGATGTACGATTAGTTGGGATATGACGATATTTGGCTGAGATACATTTATTTGAAAATCTGGAATCTGAGGGTGCAAAATAATCTAAATATTGAGAAAATTACCTTTAAAGTTGTCCGAATGAAGTCCTTAGCAATGCATTTTACTAATGATAATACATTAGGTACATTTACGGTAGGAAATTTACAAAATATCTTAATGGATCATGATCTTAATATCCTAATGATTTTTGGCATAAAAGAAAAATCCATAATTTTTGACCCTTACAATTTAGTTTTGGCTATTGCCACAAAATATACCCGTGGTACGGATGACTAGGGTCACATTTATGTTTTTAAAAGACTTCCTGAAGAATAAAAGGACTATTCCTCTACCAAGTTTTTATATTATACATGCATGCTCCAACATGCATTGATAAGTTCTGGATGAATGTAATATTGTCATGGGAATGAGTGTCAAATGCTGGCAGCCATCAGTGTATAAAAACCTGTTAAACTTGCATGATTAGTGTTACATGTAGCAATTCTGTGCACTCCTCTGTTACTCATCTTAGAGTTTGTTCAGTCCACTTACATGCAAACTTCACATTGAGGAACACTCTCTGTGAGGAGACCTCCGGCGCTTTGCTCCAGAGCCCTGTGGCGGTTGAGCGAATCCAGGGTGTGACGATGCAGTGATAGTCGCCGGTGTCACTGTCCTGTGTGCTGTGAACACTCAGGGCGAATCTTCTGGGTCCCAGGCGCTCCAGGCTACAATCACTGCTGTCGTTTCGAGGGGTTTTGTGCACAACTCCCCAGCGGTCCATACTGGCTAGCAGGGACATGCTGCTCGAACCCCTTAGACGACTCAAAAACCATTTCATCTCGTACGCTACATCATCTGATGGGGAAGAAATCACAGAATTGGGATTAATATGCACTGCAAATTAAAGTCATGCAAAAGTCACTAAAGAAAGCCATGCAAAAACGTTTGTCCTGTTTGAATAACAGCATTTGGTGATTTGGTGAAAAAATGTATTTCCCCCTATCCCTCCGTTTGTTTCAATCAGCTAAAATCTGGATGACAGTGAAGGATTTACAATGGAAGTGAATGGGTCCAATCTCCAAAAGTTAAGCCACAAGACATAAACAATATGAGACGTGTATATAATAGGCAAGCTATAATAATATAATACACATGCTTAGAATCAAAATGCATAATTAAATGCTATTTAAAAAATGTGTGTAAATGGATTTTTAAAATGCACGTAAATAAATGCATTTTTAAAAATGTGCATGAATAAATATATTTACAAAAATGCATGCATACATAAAGCAGCTTTACCTGGAATATACACTATATTGCCAGTACTGGTATTATAAAAAAAAGTGGAAGCAATTGGGAACAACAATAACTCAACCGTGAAGTGATAGGCCATCAGCCCATGCTGAGGGTCACAGTGCACAGAAGTCACCAACTTTCTGCAGAGTCAATAGCTACAGACCTCCAAACTTCTGTGGCCTTCAGATGAGCTCAAGAACAGTGTAGAGAGCTTCATGGAATGGGTTTCAATGGCCGAGCAGCTCAAGCCTTATGTTACCAAGCCTTATATCACCAAGAGCAATGGAAAGCGTGGGATGCAGTGGAGTAAAGCAGCCACCACTGGACTCTAGAGCAGTGAGACGTGTTCTCTGAGCGACCAATCACGCTTCTCTGTCTGACAATCCAATCCCATGGATGAGTCTGGGTTTGGCGGTTGGCATGAGAACGGTACTTGCCTGAATGTATTGTGCCAAGTGTAAAGTTTGGTGGAGGGGGGGTTGGGCTTAGCCCCTTATTTCCAGTGAAAGGATCTCTTAATGCTTCAGCATAACAAGACATTTTGGACAATTTCATGCTCCCAACTTTGTAGGAACAGTTTGGTGACGGCCCCTTCCTGTTTCAACATGACTGCGCACCAGTGCCCAAAGCGTCGGTCCATCAAGACATGGATGAGCGAGTTTGGTGTGGAGGAACTTGACTGGCCTGCACAGAGTCCTGAGCTCAACCCGATAGAACAGCTTTGGGATGAATTAGAGCGGAGACTGAGAGCCAGGCCTTCTCGTCCAACATCAGTGCCTGACCTCACAAATGAGCTTCTAGAAGAATGGTTAAAGATTCCCATAAACACACTCCTAAACCTTGAGGAAAGCCTTCCAGAAGAGCTGAAGCTGTTAGAGCTGCAAAGGGTGACCAACTCCATATTAAACCTTACGGATTAAGAATGGGATGTCATTAAAGTTAATGTGCATGTAAAGGCAGGCGTCCCAAAACCTTTGGCAATATAGTGCACTTTTAAGAGGTGTTCATCTTTTACTCAGTGTGCATTATTCAGTGAACACTGCTTAGGGACCCTAAGAATTTAGTTACAAAGCTTCATTGAATTAAAACATTGTGGCATGTTTTTTCCTCTCAATATAATACAATAACCTTGTGTCATAAGAAGATATTAAGTTCCTCCATGTGGAGCATAAAAAGCAGAGCAATTCAGAAATAATACCAACGATGACATTTTTAGGACTGCAAATCTCCAAAAACCCTTTCCTTTGAGATGCATTTATTTAAGAATCCTCCACCTGGTTTTTTTTCTAGTGTAGCTTATTATTATGGAGGTCGAGCCAAGATCTCATCAATTTGCTAATCTTTTCCCCTCACTAACACATACTGGTTCAAAGAACACAAGATCAATTAGAAGATGTGGCATGTCCAATAAAAATAACACTTTCCATCTCCCATCGCTGGAATGGCAGTGAAATGCACATGTGCAGATGTGGCTGCCGTTGTTGAGAGAAAGAGTGAAAGAGACGACTATAAAGCCACGATGGTCCCAAACTAGCAATTAGACCGACTGTATGACGGCCCACTGCTGTCAAACCCACGCACTGACTCAAAGACCTGAACAGCGGCGTCCTTTACAATGGCCCCCGCTCCCGTACTACACAGGCGAGGCAGACAAAGGAAGTGGGGAAGAGGAAAACAGAAAATCCGAAAAAGGAGAAAAAAGGACAGAAACATTACAGGACACAAGCCTAGAGGAAAATGTTATCTCTCT